>NC_083578.1:17941459-18241459 GCF_027579695.1 Neoarius graeffei | reverse complement strand
TAGTCTGAAACCAGACTGCTCATACTTGTGCAAAGTGGCATGATAATTGTATCTAAACCATTGTATTTTACAAAAATTTTCAAATTAAATCTACATTTTGTACATCCCCTATTCCAAAAAAGTTGGGACAAAGTACAAATTTTAAATAAAAATGGAATGCAATGATGTGGAAGTTTCAAAATTCCATATTTTATTCAGAATAGAACATACAGTGGTGCTTGAAAGTTTGTGAACCCTTTAGAATTCTCTATATTTCTGCATAAATATGACCTAAAACATCATCAGATTTTCACACAAGTCCTAAAAGTAGATAAAGAGAACCCAGTTAAACAAATGAGACAAAAATATTATACTTGGTCATTTATTTATTGAGGAAAATGATCCAATATTACATATCTGTGAGTGGCAAAAGTATGTGAACCTCTAGGATTAGCAGTTAATTTGAAGGTGAAATTAGAGTCAGGTGTTTTCAATCAATGGGATGACAATCAGGTATGAGTGGGCACCCTGTTTTATTTAAAGAACAGGGATCTATCAAAGTCTGATCTTCACAACACGTTTGTTGAAGTGCATCATGGCACGAACAAAGGAGATTTCTGAGGACCTCATAAAAAGCGTTGTTGATGCTCATCAGGCTGGAAAAGGTTACAAAACCATCTCTAAAGAGTTTGGACTCCACCAATCCACAGTCAGACAGATTGTGTACAAATGGAGGAAATTCAAGACCATTGTTACCCTCCCCAGGAGTGGTCGACCAACAAAGATCACTCCAAGAGCAAGGCGTGTAATAGTCGGCCAGGTCACAAAGGACCTCAGGGTAACTTCTAAGCAATTGAAGGCCTCTCTCACATTGGCTAATGTTAATGTTCATGAGTCCACCATCAGGAGAACACTGAACAACAATGGTATGCATGGCAGGGTTGCAAGGAGAAAGCCACAGCTCTCCAAAAAGAACATTGCTGCTCATCTGCAGTTTGCTAAAGATCATGTGGACAAGCCAGAAGGCTATTGGAAAAATGTTTTGTGGACGGATGAGACCAAAATAGAACTTTTTGGTTTAAATGAGAAGTGTTATGTTTGGAGAAAGGAAAACACTGCATTCCAGCATAAGAACCTTATCCCATCTGTGAAACATGGTGGTAGTAGTATCATGGTTTGGACCTGTTTTGCTGCATCTGGGCCAGGATGGCTTGCCATCATTGATGGAACAATGAATTCTGAATTAAACCACTGAATTCTAAAGGAAAATGTCAGGACATTTGTCCATGAACTGAATCTCAAGAGAAGGTGGGTCATGCAGCAAGACAACGACCCTAAGCACACAAGTCGTTCTACCAAAGAATGGTTAAAGAAGAATAAAGTTAATGTTTTGGAATGGCCAAGTCAAAGTCTGGACCTTAATCCAATGGAAATGTTGTGGAAGGACCTGAAGCGAGCAGTTCATGTGAGGAAACCCACCAACATCCCAGAGTTGAAGCTGTCCTGTATGGAGGAATGAGCTAAAATTCCTCCAAGCGGTGTGCAGGACTGATCAACAGTTACCGCAAACGTTTAGTTGCAGTTATTGCTGCACAAGGGGGTCACACCAGATACTGAAAGCAAAGGTTCACATACTTTTGCCACTCACGGATATGTAATATTGGATCATTTTCCTCAATAAATAAATGACCAAGTATAATATTTTTGTCTCATTTGTTTAACTGGGTTCTCTTTATCTACTTTTAGGACTTGTGTGAAAATCTGATGTTTTAGGCCATATCTATGCAGAAATATAGAAAATTCTGAAGAGTTCACAAACTTTCAAGCACCACTGTAGATGACGTATCAAATGTTTAAACTGAGAAAATGTATCATTTAAAGAGAAAAATTAGGTGATTTTAAATTTCATGACAACAACGCATCTCAAAAAAGTTGGGACAAGGCCATGTTTACCACTGTGAGACATCCCCTTTTCTCTTTACAACAGTCTGTAAATGTCTGGGGACTGAGGAGACAAGCTGCTCAAGTTTAGGGATAGGGATAGGAATGTTAACCCATTCTTGTCTAATGTAGGATTCTAGTTGCTCAACTGTCTTAGGTCTTTTTTGTCGTATCTTCCGTTTTATGATGCGCCAAATGTTTTCTATGGGTGAAAGATCTGGACTGCAGGCTGGCCAGTTCAGTACCCAGACCCTTCTTCTACGCAGTCTTGATGCTGTAATTGATGCAGTATGTGGTTTGGCATTGTCATGTTGGAAAATGCAAGGTCTTCCCTGCAAGACACGTCGTCTGGATGGGAGCATATGTTGCTCTAGAACCTGGATATACCTTTTCAGCATTGATGGTGTCTTTCCAGATGTGTAAGCTGCCCATGCCACATGCACTAATGCAACCCCATACCATCAGAGATGCAGGCTTCTGAACTGAGCGCTGATAACAACTTGGGTCGTCCTTCTCCTCTTTAGTCCGAATGACACGGCGTCCCTGATTTCCATAAAGAACTTCAAATTTTGATTCGTCTGACCACAGAACAGTTTTCCACTTTGCCACAGTCCATTTTAAATGAGCCTTGGCCCAGAGAAGATGTCTGCGCTTCTGGATCATGTTTAGATACGGCTTCTTCTTTGAACTATAGAGTTTTAGCTGGCAACGGCGGATGGCACGGTGAATTGTGTTCACAGATAATGTTCTCTGGAAATGTTCCTGAGCCCATTTTGTGATTTCCAATACAGAAGCATGCCTGTATGTGATGCAGCGCCGTCTAAGGGCCCGAAGATCACGGGCACCCAGTATGGTTTTCCGGCCTTGACCCTTATGCACAGATTCTTCCAGATTCTCTGAATCTTTTGATGATATTATGCACTGTAGATGATGATATGTTCAAACTCTTTGCAATTTTACACTGTCGAACTCCTTTCTGATATTGCTCCACTATTTGTCGGCGCAGAATTAGGGGGATTGGTGATCCTCTTCCCATCTTTACTTCTGAGAGCCGCTGCCACTCCAAGATGCTCTTTTTATACCCAGTCATGTTAATGACCTATTGCCAATTGACCCAATGAGTTGCAATTTGGTCCTCCAGCTGTTCCTTTTTTGTACCTTTAACTTTTCCAGCCTCTTATTGCCCCTGTCCCAACTTTTTTGAGATGTGTTGCTGTCATGAAATTTCAAATGAGCCAATATTTGGCATGAAATTTCAAAATGTCTGACTTTCGACATTTGATATGTTGTCTATGTTCTATTGTGAATACAATATCAGTTTTTGAGATTTGTAAATTATTGCATTCCGTTTTTATTTACAAGTTGTACTTTGTCCCAACTTTTTTGGAATTGGGGTTGTATTCTTGAGTTTGTCATTTTTCACCATTCTTTTCATGCTTCCTTATATTTCATGCTTACTTATTTCAAATATGTTTTATTAATTATGCAAAATTGTTTTTGAAACTTTGTGCACACCAGAGTTCCAGTCTAGTTTAATGTCTTTGTTGTAATAGTATTCAGTTTCAAACACTGAAAACGGCTCATATACGTATCAATGCAAATCAGTTTCATGACTTTCAGTGCATCAGAGAATCTGCTTTGAACTTCATGTTTACCAGTAAGATGATTCGCCATGTAACACTGCGATGGAAATTTACTTCGGGTTTTGTTTAATAGTAAATATTTGGAGAAGCACTTGGCATTTAGTTGTTTGACACACTATAGTTTTTCCAGGCATATTTGCAATACAGATATCTTTCTGTGATAAACTGTCACACCCTGAAGGTTTCTGAATGTGCGATAATTCATCATTTACTCTTTCCTTTTTGTCTTTTAGAATCGTGCAGGAATCCCTCTAGCTACAAAGCTGTGCTATGCTGTTGGAGGAGTTCCATATCAGGCAACTAATATTGCTCTGGGCATCTCCTTCCAGATATTTTTGCTGGATG
Organism: Neoarius graeffei; assembly: GCF_027579695.1. NCBI lineage: Eukaryota > Metazoa > Chordata > Actinopteri > Siluriformes > Ariidae > Neoarius > Neoarius graeffei. Next base: position 18,237,551 of record NC_083578.1, on the reverse strand, counting down.
TAGTGCAAGTAAGAGGAGTAACCTCACAAACATTGACCCTTCTCAGCGTTCTTTTATGCTCAAAACACAAAGCCATTCTACGTGCGCTTAAAGTTTCCTCTGTCATTACACAGCTACATTCTGAGCTTCTGTTGGCAAAAAATATTTTTCAGATCAATGCTTCCCGAAATGGCTGAAATGGTTTTGCATTTATTATTTATGAACAGCTGCTAAAAGCATTCATTCTACATGATGAAGTCAAACACTGGTGTGGATGGATGTCAGAATCTGAGTCCATTTATACAAGCTATAATACTACTACTGCTACTACCACATGTACTGCCTCCTTTTGATACTGATATTCAAATTCTTTTTGAATGCCTTGTTGGATGACAGAAGTCATAGGGGAATACCCAGGCAGGAAGTCTACACTAACTCCATCGCCTAATGGTTAGAGAAGCAGCTTTAGGACCAAAAGGTCACTGGGTCCATTCCCTGGACCTGTAAGAATGGCTGAAGTGCCCTTGAGCAAGGCATATAACCCCCAAATGCTCCCCAGGCTGCTCTGGGTATGATGTACGTCGCTCTGGATAAGAGTGTCTGCTAAATGCCAGTAATGTAATGTAACTCAAATAACTACTCTTTACAACTGTGATGAGCAGAAAAGCATCTCCGGATGAACAAATCAAACCTTGTAGCATATATGAAGCATTTGGTATTGCTTTGCAACTACCTCTATGCATTATCACTACTTATTTGAGTATTTAAAAAAAGTTTTGGATTTGTGAAGCCTGATGTAATTTTGTCTAACAAATACATTTCTGAGAAAATTGAATGAGTTTCGGGATATTTTGACAGAACATATTGGTTTACGTAAGCAGGCAAGAACGTATATAATTAGTATAACTAAACTTATTATATCTTGCAGTTCTATTGAAATTTAAGTTTTATATCTTGCACATTTTTTTTCCCCCAGGAAAATCTATACTGGAGTCACGCACTCCATTCCAGATTCACTTTTCCAAACCTCCCCAAGTCTCAGAGGTGCAATATCATATCTATCTATCTTGGTTAGCCTCACTGCTTACTCAGACCTGACTCTCAAATATTTGAGGTCTTGAGTGTCTGTGCAATTCTTTATCCTGCACATTTATTGCAGTGTGTGTGGATAGATTTGTAGAAATACACATACACAAGCAAAAGGACAAATACTCTTCTAAATATAGACCTTTAGTTGAAAAAAATCTTAAATACTTTCCAGTATAAAAGTACAAACATTTAAGACTTCAAGTAAGTATCAAAGTGAAAATCCTCAAAACACACATTGATTTTGATTACTGATTATAGGAATATGGGCAAACATTAGCTAAATCTAGCTGGAACATTTTAACCTTTTGCTAGCATGACAACTGACTATAATAATAATATGCCCCTTTTAATGTGTGAATAATGCTAATAGCTAGCTGTTATGATACAAACTGTATCTAAAGGGGTGTTCACACGGCACATACTTGCATCGATGCTGCACCGATGTATTTTGTTGCGATATATCTTATACCGGTGTAAATTTTGTGGAGCGTTCACACGTCACAAACCTGCTTACTAGAGAGAAGCGTGTTAGCACCGGTGCAGCCCCACTTGCGTTCACACGGCAGTTTTTGCGACCGTGCTATACGATAGTAATAATGCGGAAATGAAATATGCACATGCGTGAAAATGTACTTCCTTTTCCCGCCTTGTTTGTGATTGATATATCGAAAAACCATGGTTTATACTTCTCCAGACAAACTTTCTACGTTGTGGTCTATCAGACACCGTAAAGGAAAGGAAAGGTTGCGCAAGTACAAGAGAGCACGAAAACAACGCATTCTACAATTCATTCGGCAACAAATCGATGACTTCGTGTCGTTCATGGCCATGTGGACGGTTGTCATGGCATCACCAAGCGCTGGGAAAACAACGTGGATGAACAGGGTGTAGCGTTCAGACGTCCCATTTTATACTGGTGCTGCCCCACAAACTAGCATTTACTCCGGAGTAAATTTCTTAAACCACCTCCCGAGCAGGGTTAGATTTGCACCGGTTTAAGCAGCTTTCAGGGGCTACACCGGTATAACTTTGTACCGTGTGAACGCTCTACCGGGGCAGCCCCGGTGCTACACCGGAGTAAAAGTTGCCGTGTGAACACCCCTTAATACAAAATGGCTCTTACAACTAAGATTTTTGTAGTCATAGATTTTGCTTGAATATTTTTTAGGATTCCTAAGCACGAAGTGTACAAGCAGCTAATCGCACTTTAAACATGACTACAACAAGGAATCGTTCCACCACCAGTTATTGTCATTAGCGTTTACATAGGAATTTTAATCAGCTGCTTGAAGCCATCTTTCATACATGATTTGAAATTTATATAAATGTTGCATCACACTTAGGATGGGCGGGCCCAGGCTAGGCATGTACAGTATATGACATATGTATGACGTAAACGCGTACCCGACGTGAGCAGATCCGAGCAGAGTTTCGCGTATTGGGTAGTTTAGACGGATATGCAACGGGGGCTGTTTTTAACTTATCCACTCTGGAAGGCATTTTCAATTTTTTCCGTTTTTCAGCCTTGGAAACGCCGTCCCCGTGTAGACGAAAGGCACTTCCGATAAAATATTTAGTCGTTTTTACCCAACAGCGTCCTCGTGTTAAACGTCACTGCATATTGGACTGGAAAAATGCAGACAGAATTAAATGATCAGAATCTTGACCTTGAATATACACCTTGCGTCTTACCATGGCTCTTAGCCCTGATTTCAGAAATGGGGTAAGATTTGAAGAATGAAACACAAGCTGTATTTATTTATTTATTTATTTATTTATTTATTTATTAAGTTGGTAATGGGGCGGCACGGTGGTGTAGTGGTTAGTGCTGTCGCCTCACAGCAAGAAGGTCCGGGTTCGAGCCCTGTGGTCGGCGAGGGCCTTTCTGTGCGGAGTTTGCATGTTCTCCCCGTGTCCGCGTGGGTTTCCTCCAGGTGCTCCGGTTTCCCCCACAGTCCAAAGACATGCAGGTTAGGTTAACTGGTGACTCTAAATTGACTGTAGGTGTGAATGTGAGTGTGAATGGTTGTCTGTGTCTATGTGTCAGCCCTGTGATGACCTGGCGACTTGTCCAGGGTGTACCCCGCCTTTCGCCCGTAGTCAGCTGGAATAGGCTCCAGCTTGCCTGCAACCCTGTAGAACAGGATAAAGCGGCTAGAGATGAGATGAGAAGTTGGTAATGGACAAACATGCAGGACTTCAGGGATAATGTTCACTGTTTATTCTTCATGCTCTTTGTCTGTGCCTTCTGTAGATGGAGGCATTCTTCGTCTCCCTGATCTTGTTCATCACTCGGGTGTGGGATGCAGTAACTGACCCTCTCGTTGGGTACCTGGTGAGCAGGAGTGGGCGGACTCCAATAGGCAAACTCCTTCCTTGGTGAGTGAGGAAGTAGGAAAAAGTTAGTTTATGTATTGGTAATATCTGGGCTGTTTTCATATTATAACAGCCTCTTGTGTTTCTCAGGTCAGTTTTATCCATGCCACTGGGCATTTTGTCTTACGTCTTCCTCTGGTTCATCCCACACGCTGCAGACAGCTCCTCAGTTGCTGTGCCCTGGTACTTCTTCATCAGCTGCCTCTTCCAGACTCTAATGAGCGTATGATCTTCTCAACATCACCTTATTATCAGTTTAATCCTTAGAATGAAAGTGGTAAAGGTGACTGGCCTTTGTAAATATTTTATTCCCTGCTACATTCCCTCCATCTTTTCTTTTACCCTTGCTCCTGACAACAAAAGGATCCCCAATCATGTAAACAGGTTTTGTGTGTCCATTTCTCCAAATATAAGATATACTAGTATATTATGGTATTGTGATAAAATTAAAAGAAATTAGGGCGGCACGGTGGTGTAGTGGTTAGCGCTGTCGCCTCACAGCAAGAAGGTCCGGGTTCGAGCCCCGTGGCCGGCGAGGGCCTTTCTGTGCGGAGTTTGCATGTTCTCCCTGTGTCCGCGTGGGTTTCCTCCGGGTGCTCCGGTTTCCCCCACAGTCCAAAGACATGCAGGTTAGGTTAACTGGTGACTCTAAATTGACCGTAGATGTGAGTGTGAATGGGTGTCTGTGTCAGCCCTGTGATGACCTGGCGACTTGTCCAGGGTGTACCCCGCCTTTCGCCCGTAGTCAGCTGGGATAGGCTCCAGCTTGCCTGTGACCCTGTAGAACAGGATAAAGCGGCTAGAGATAATAAGATGAGATGAGATTAAAAGAAATTACCTTTTGGATCATGGGACATGATGCATGAGGATTACAATTCTCATCTCATCATCTCTAGCCGCTTTATCCTTCTACAGGGTCGCAGGCAAGCTGGAGCCTATCCCAGCTGACTACGGGCGAAAGGTGGGGTACACCCTGGACAAGTCGCCAGGTCATCACAGGGCTGACACATAGACACAGACAACCATTCACACTCACATTCACACCTACGGTCAATTTAGAGTCACCAGTTAACCTAACCTGCATGTCTTTGGACTGTGGGGGAAACCGGAGCACCCGGAGGAAACCCACGCGGACACGGGGAGAACATGCAAACTCCGCACAGAAAGGCCCTCGCCGGCCACGGGGCTCGAACCCAGGACCTTCTTGCTGTGAGGCGACAGCGCTAACCACTACACCACCGTGCCGCCCTAGGATTACAATTATTAATTAAATTTGAGTGTTACAAAGAGCTTACACTGGAGACTCCTTCCAGAAGAATCTTCAGTTTGTTTTCAGTATTGAAACAGTTTTTAGATAGTTTGCAATTTTTTTTTTTTGAAGGAGTCTCCAGTGTCTCTGCTCTATAACAGTCCAAGGTAAAGCTTTTAAGTTTTCAAAGACTTCTGGTTGGAGGGCTTTAAGGTTTCATGGTTGCCTTATAAGTTGAAGGCAATTTAAAAAAAATACAAGAGGAAAAGCTAAAGAGACTGTGCTGGGTGAAATTGGTTGACCATATCACACCAATCCATCATTGATTTATTTCCCCTGTAACAGTATGTTTTGATCTGGTTTTATTCCTTTTCTGCAATCTCAACTCTTTTATTTCTAGCATCCTGACCACTGATTGTTCTTGTAATCAAATCCCATTGTCTCCACAGTGCTATCATGTCCCGTATATGTCACTTAATATGTTTCTGGGAGGACGTGAGAGAGACAGAGATTCAGCCACGGCATACAGTGAGAGCGTTTCCTACATCATGTGGTACTGTTCTGGGTTCCAGGTTGGGATAAGATAACTGATAACAGATGGAATGAAATGATTAACAGAGGAATGATTTTTCCATAGTTTATCAGCTTGCATCCTTCTCTCTCTCTCTCTCTCTCTCTCTTAGGAATGAGTGCGGAGGTGTTGTCAATGCTGCTGGCTGCTGTGATGCAGGGGCAGGTGTTGAGAGTGTACAACACAGAAAGAGAAAACTCTTGCATGGATACGGATGATGACGACAAGCTCACATACAGCACCCCGTCTCCCTCCATTACTTCTCTACAGAACACTGTATGTTCAGTAGTTATGCCATCACACCATAGAGCATACAATAAGCAACATATTCATGGTCATTCACATAACTAGACTACTGTAATGTCACACATCACATAGTGCAGTTGCACCTGAGGCATTTATCAGAGCCCATCTGTTGCTATGTAAAATTTGCCACTGTACAGTAGACTAACCAGATACTATATAATTTGGGTGGTAGTTTTATTTTCACAGCATTTCCCCTTGTCCATTATGGTACTAAAAGGTACCATTATGGATCAACACCTTGTGTCGCTCACGTTGCTTTACTCTTTTCATTAGTGCCAGTGTCTGTCTGTCTTTAGTTTCCTGCTGGTTGATGTGGTTTCTCTCATACCAACATGCGAGATCTATGCATGCTTCATAGCTAACTATAGAATGTAAAAAGTACTGTAGGTCCTTGTCTTTTTAGCATACAAATCAAACATACCTGCTGCAAATAAAAATTGCAGGGAGATTATTCATGTTTCTTAGTGGGCTTGGGGTATTTGGGGAGAAGCGTATGACCATTCCTCACTCCCACTGGTAGTTTCCCTACATTTCTTTGCTTGTTTTAATGCAGAGTGTAACAAAAAAAAAAAGTTAAATCAAGAACCCAGAAGGGTTCTTCCGGTTCTTCTCTGAGAAAATCCTTAAAACTTTCATGGAAGAACCCAAAGGTTTTCCTTCTCAGACAGGATTCCATGTAGAGCCACACTACTCAGGAACTAACCTTCAACTCGTCAAAGAATCCTCGAAGATCCATTTTTGTCAGACCACATCCCATCCTTCAGCAATTTGTCACATGTACGTTTTTCTCTGCTTATAGGTCCATTTAATGATGTGGAACTTCCCCTAAACAATTTAGCTCCTCATGCATCCTAAGTTATTGCAGATATAAACAGTTGTTCCCTCAACAGTCTCCATTTATTTCCCTCTTACGAAAACAAAATAAAAAAAAAAACGCAGCTTGTTTTACAGAGATATACAAAAACTGAAAAGCCATTCATCGTTAGTTTTTGTTGTCTTTTGAAAACTTGGTTATGGTTTTATCTCTGGCTGTTGATGCTGAAACTGGAGACTCCTTCCAAAAATGGTAAACATCACATCTCCTCACAATAAGATTCGCTATATTAACAATTGCACATGCTTTTAAATATGTTTAACATGTGCTATTAGAGTGTGTGTGTATACAGAAAATAAATCAACACCTTCCTGCCAATCAGGATTGAGTGTTCAAAAATGCTATGGTATATGAGACTAGAACTCATCTTTTTCATAGTTTTTATATATATATTTATATATATATATATATTTATATATATATATATATGGCGGCACGGTGGTGTAGTGGTTAGCGCTGTCGCCTCACAGCAAGAAGGTCCTGGGTTCGAGCCCCGGGGCCGGCAAGGGCCTTTCTGTGTGGAGTTTGCATGTTCTCCCCGTGTCCGCGTGGGTTTCCTCTGGGTGCTCCGGTTTCCCCCACAGTCCAAAGACATGCAGGTTAGGTTAACTGGTGACTCTAAATTGACCGTAGGTGTGAGTGTGAATGGTTGTCTGTGTCTATGTATCAGCCCTGTGATGACCTGGCGACTTGTCCAGGGTGTACCCCGCCTTTCGCCCGTAGTCAGCTGGGATAGGCTCCAGCTTGCCTGCGACCCTGTAGAACAGGATAAAGCGGCTTGAAATAATGAGATGAGATATATACACTTTTTTTTTCTTGTAGTGATATTTTTGGTTGTAAACACACACGCACACCCCCACCTAGCAAAGCTAATGTGCCAACGTGTCTATCACTTCTGTGCTATAAATCAATCGCCACCCAAGTAATATTTCTTCAGTGGTGTTCACATTCCACACATGGACAAAATGTGCATAGTAATAGATGGACTACCGAGTAATTGTAGGCATAAAAATGTCTATATGTAGTCTATTTGGCTACCTAATAAACCAACAACTCTGTGTATAATAAGTGAGTGTGTGTATTCCTCGGCAGCGAGCAGCATTCATGACTTCAGCTCTGATCCTGGGTGCCCTTTTCTTCCTCTGCTGTATGGTGCTTTTTCTGGGAGTAAGAGAACAAAGTGGTGAGTGTGCTATTCGTAGCATTGAGGTATTTCATGCTACTCACTGACGTCTTGCAGGTAATTCTTTCCTGTAGTCATGTAAACCAACCAAACCAGCTCCTTAAACTTCCTGCAGTGAGTGCTGTTTCGGTTTAGATTAAAGGTGGATGCTTGTTTTGCCTGTGGAAACTCTGCTCCTTCAGGGACTGCAGGAGTTCAGATGGAGAGGCACTCGTCATACCTTGCTGATCTGAAGAAACTGATTGGTCACGTCTCGTATCAGCGCCTGGTGCTTGGCTTCCTGTTCACCTCTCTTGCTTTCCAGGTCAGGGTATCTGCACAAGCAGATCAGAGTAGTAGTGTAGCAGTTCATAAAATCTTGCAATAGTTTTACTGATGTTTGTGTCAGTGTTGTAGTCAAGTCACTAAACCTAGAGTCCCCAGTGGTCAAGTCAAAGTCATTAAAGAAAATTTCAAGTTGAGTCCGAGAACAAGACTCCAGTTGTACCATTTGACAGTGGCTGTTGCTGCCTTTATGTGAAACTGTCTCTGCTACTGCATTGGACTAATGTTATTGCTTGACTACCCTGTTTTAGTTAATGGGCTACAGATAAAAAAGCTTGGTCATTGCTCAGCAAGCCCTGCTCACTATCAACAGGGCAAATAACATGAGAGAGGATTAACACTAGCTACAGTGGTGCTTGAAAGTTTGTGAACCCTTTAGAATTTTCTATATTTCTGCTTAAATATGACCTAAAACATCAGATTTTCACACAAGTCCTAAAAGTAGATAAAGAGAACCCAGTTAAACAAACAAGACAAAAATATTATACTTGGTCATTTATTTAGTGAGGAAAATGATCCAATATTACATATCTGTGAGTGGCAAAAGTATGTGAGCCTTTGCTTTCAGTATCTGGTGCGACCCCCTTGTGCAGCAATAACTGCAACTAAACGTTTCCGGTAACTGTTGATCGGTCCTGCACACCGGCTTGGAGGAATTTTAGTCCATTCCTCCGTACAAAACAGCTTCAACTCTGCGATGTTGGTGGGTTTCCTCACATGAACTGCTCGCTTCAGGTCCTTCCACAACATTTCGATTGGATTAAGGTCAGGACTTTGACTTGGCCATTTCAAAACCTTAACTTTTATTCTTCTTTAACCATTCTTTGGTGGAACAACTTGTGTGCTTAGGGTCGTTGTCTTGCTGCATGACCCACCTTCTCTTGAGATTCAGTTCATGGACAGATGTCCTGACATTTTCCTTTAGGATTTGCTGGTATAATTCAGAATTCATTGTTCCATCAATGATGGCAAGCCGTCCTGGCCCAGATGCAGCAAAACAGGCCCAAACCATGATACGACCACCACCATGTTTCACAGATGGGATAAGGTTCTTATGCTGGAATGCAGTGTTTTCCTTTCTCCAAACATAACGCTTCTCATTTAAACCAAAAAGTTCTATTTTGGTCTCCTCTGTCCATGAAACATTTTTCCAATAGCCTTCTGGCTTGTCCACGTGATCTTTAGCAAACTGCAGACAAGCAGCAATGTTCTTTTTGGAGAGCAGTGGCTTTCTCCTTGCAACCCTGCCACGCACACCATTTGTTGTTCAGTGTTCTCCTGATGGTGGACTCATGAACATTAGCCAGTGTGAGAGAAGCCTTCAGTTGCTTGGAAGTTACCCTGGGGTCCTTTGTGACCTCGCTGACTATTACACGCCTTGCTCTTGGAGTGATCTTTGTTGGTCGACCACTCCTGGGGAGGATAACAATGGTCTTGAATTTCCTCCATTTGTACACAATCTGCCTGACTGTGGATTGGTGGAGTCCAAACTCTTTAGAGATGGTTTTGTAACCTTTTCCAGCCTGATAAGCATCAACAACGCGTTTTCTGAGGTTTTCAAATCTCCTTTGTTTGTGCCATGATACACTTCCACAAACGTGTTGTGAAGATCAGACTTTGATAGATCCCTGTTCTTTAAATAAAACAGGGTGCCCACTCACACCTGATTGTCATCCTATTGATTGAAAACACCTGACTCTAATTTCACCTTCAAATTAACTGCTAATCCTAGAGGTTCACATACTTTTGCCACTCACAGATGTGTAATATTGGATCATTTTCCTCAATAAATAAATGACCAAGTATAATATTTTTGTCTCATTTGTTTAACTGGGTTCTCTTTATCTACTTTTAGGACTTGTGTGAAAATCTGATGATGCTTTAGGTCATACTTGTGCAGAAATATAGAAAATTCTAAAGGGTTCACAAACTTTCAAGCACCACTGTACTTCAAGGCAAGCAAATAGGTTCACACACCTTGAGCCGAGTGGTAGTTTGTATTCGTCTTGATGAAATATCATGCTAATCATATAAAGGGTTCACAAACTTTCAAGCACCACTGTAGTTCATTGCTCAGCAAGCAAGCCCTGCTATCAACAGAGCAATGAACAAAGCATGTCACTTCCTTCTCTGGGTGGAGTCTTGCCAAATGACAATTGAAGTTCGAGGTTGTCCCTGTCATCTCCTTGAAAGTTCTTCTACATACGAGTATGGAACACACAGCAGTTCATTACCTCCGCCAAGGAGGTTATGTTTTCGGTAGCATTTGTTTGTTTGTTGGTTGGTTGGTTGGTTTGTCTTTTAGCAACATTACGGAAAAAGTAATGAATGGATTGCTCTGAAATTTTTTCCAGAGATGTGACTGGGCACAAGTAACAATCCATTAAATTTTGGCGGTGATCCGGAGCACCTTCTGGATCCCGGATTTTTTTAAAGGATTAATTTTTCCCCATTGAAATGAATGGGCGCGCGACGCAAAAAACAGGTTTTTCCTTCTGTAGGCCAAACTGTAAGGTATAAAGTCATGAAACTTGGTACACTGATAGAGGAGTGGACCCTGATTGATTTCATCAAGTTTCATGCTGGTACATCTCACGCTCTAGCGCCACCAACTGATCAGTCTTGCATGCGTTCATGCACGTAACTTTTGATCCATATGTCCGATTTTCATAAGTCTGGTGCCGTTGGAATCCTTGGAGCTAGACGATTCCAACGCACCCTATGACGTCATTCTCCGCATAATTAGATTTTCCGCCATTTTGAATTTTGTCCAAAGTGAAGGTAGAGTGACCCTGGCCGCATCTTTTGTCCGATCATCACGAAACTTGGCACACATGATCTCCAGTCCACGCCTAATGAATGATATTCGTTTCGCTCTCATATGTTGAAGCGTTCACCCGTGGCAGCCAATCAAAATCGATGGCGAAGCCACCAAACAGGAAGTGAGCTCATATCACGGAAACGCTTTGACATATCAAGACCATATTTAGTGGCATGACTTTAGACACCATCCAAACTACCCTCATCAAATGTGTCATTTGGCCACTAGGGGGCGTCACAATTAGCAAAAACGTATTTTGGCTCATATCTCAGAAACGCTTTGACGTATCAAGGCCATATTTGTTGAGATGACTTTTGGCACCAGTTCATGTACCCTCATCAAATTTGGTGTCATTTGGCCACTAGGGGGCGCCACAATGAGCAAAAACGTGTTTTAGGTCATATCTCTCTACGGATTTAGAATTACATCTACATTTTCATGTTAGTGATGCTCTGGGATGTCCCTGTAAAGAACCTTGCCAGCCTGTCATCTCCGTATGAGAATCCGCCTTGTGTCTTGGCCAAACTTTCGCGTGTTGACACAAAACTTGTCGTGTGGGCGTGCGGTCGCCTCTCTTGCCGGGTTGCCATGGCGGCACACCTGAGCAAGCACACTTTCGCATTTTCTCTGGAAACGCATTCTACAGTAGTTATTATTATTACCTCCACCAAGGAGGTTATGTTTTTGGTAGCGTTTGTTTGTTTGTTAGTTTGTCTGTTAGCAACATTACGGAAAGAGTAATGAACGGATTGCTCTGAAATTTTTTCCAGAGGTGTGACTGGGCACAAGTAACAATCCATTAAATTTTGGCGGTGATCCGGATCACCTTCTGGATCCCAGATTTTTTTTTTAAAGGATTCTTGGCGGAGGTCTGCGCTCTCCGAGTGCTTTTCTAGTTTTTATTTGTTCTCGGCCTCGACTCGGATCAATAGCGGACTCGACTCGGACTCAACTCAGTTTTCTTTAATGACTTTACTTGAACACTGGGGACATGAGACTGGACTTGGACTCGAGGTTTAGTGACTTGACCACAACACTGACGGCTACCAACACGTACTTTTATCCATGTGTACAATTCACAAGTAAGGAAAGCACTATCCACCCTCTTCCACATGCACAATCTCTCAGATGATCGTTTATTGGTTAGTGTTTATGATTGACAGAACAGGCAGTAATGCCATCCCTCCCACCCACAAAGCATCACCAATTTTGCCAAAATTTACAATCTCCTGATGATGGAATGAAGGCTTTTCTTTTGCACCATTCAGGAGCCTGGTTTTTAGAATCTTTTCATTTAAAATGATTATTTTTCACAAAATAAGAGATTTTCTTTTCATTATTACTTTTAATAATAACTGCATTATTACACACAGCATAATTTTTATTGGAACTGTCACCTTTCAGATGGCTTTAGGAAACTTTGCTTTGTTCTGCATCCATGTGGCAGGATTGGGAGCTCGGTTCCAATATCTCATGTTGGCTATACTGGTGAGTGAACACTGAATTTCTCTTAGTTTAATAATAATAATAATAATAATAATAATAACATGTTAAATTTAATATGTTCAATTTATATAGCGCCTTTCTCAAAACTCATGGTCGCTTTACAATGATAGGCAGAAAAAAGAAAAGAAAAAAGTCCACCAAATAGAGGTCAGGATATCATTCCAGTGGTGTAGCAGCCACAGTCCCACCAAAAGGCTCACAAAAACAAATCCCACATCTCCAGCACAGCCACCGTGATGCCGCCAGCAACATCGCTCGAACACCACACCATGGATCCACAAAGCAAGCACAGAAGCACCGCCACACAGAGCACTGGTATGTCCCAAACCGCCTGCACAGCCGCTGCGATGCCACCGAGCAACATCGCTTGGGACATCACGCCAAGCATTAAAGCACAGAGTGCTGGACAACTACAATGTTAAAATGAGCAACGAGCTCACTGCAGTCCACAGCTGGGAGCACAGGCATCACCCACAGCGAACCAAGGCCTGGAGGGAACTGACGCCCAAAACTGGGTCCAGAGCTACACCACAACCGGCGGACAAAAACACTCAAACATCAAACACAGAAAAAAGAAAGGAAAAAAATTTAAATAAAAAAGGAGAGAAAATAAAATAAAAAAGCTCCAGTGAGAAGCGGCAGCCAGAAATGCGCACGACGTACTTTCAACTGGAAACGGAAGTTTAGTCCAAGCCTAATCCTTAATGTCATGTCTTCAATCAGTTACCTACCAACCTTGTTGCTCACTCAATGACCATTTTATCACCTACCATGTAGGTCATTTGGTAAATACAGTCTATATATTGTAATTATCGAACATAGCCCAATTGTTGCTAACAGTTTGCCAGCTACATAACTGGAAAAGGGACCACCACAGAACTATCACTATGATTGATCAGATATTGTTTGGGTGATGGATCTTTCTTAGCAGTGATGTACCGTAGTGTGTTGTACTGAAAGGAATGCATCATGTACATAAGCGTTACTGGGATATCTCAATATTACTGCGGAGTTGAGAAAGTTTTTCCCTTTGACAGGCTTCCAAGTAGAACCCATCTGTTGGGGAGCTGAAAACCTGGAAAATCTAATGAAAACTTAATGTTCTAGCAAAGAAATACTGCATAACCAGCTAACAACAGTAGTCCTTTCATCAGTTATATTATAAAGGATAGTTGAAGATATCAGAAACATGTATTACTAATGAGTAGTTTGGTGCCAGCGTGCAACATTTTAAATAGTACTTCAAATATCCAGTGCAGCCACAACACCACTATGCAACAAACAAAAAATGGAGCAGGATCAGTCAGTGCTCTAGACACAACACGGTGTCAGTGTGCAATGCAAAAAATGTTTGAGGTGGTTCAGTAAGAGTTGCTATGGGGCGGTTGAGTAACTAGATAGCTTTCATTTCATTCCATTTATTTGATTAGGACATTGCACATTAATCAGTACATCAGTAAAAAACATCAATATAAATATGCCGGAGTTAGCATAATTGCTAAATTTCATCCGTTGTTCTAAGACAGGTATCATAAACCAAACAACAATAAAACAAACAATACAACATCACAGAACATGCAGACATTATACTCATACATCACAAACACAAAATACATATAAAAGTACAGAAAGTTCAGAAACCAAATTGGTGGTGTGGTGAGGCGTGTAGTTCTATTTCATCACAGAAATCCATACAGCTGTGGACAATGTCTTAAGACTAGGAATAATTACATAACATTTAATTATTTCCATATTGAATAGTTGTCCATCGTCTTTCCTTCTTTGCATTGTGGGTGCAATCAGTTAATTATTGAAATTAAGTGATCAATCTCATTAAATCAGTCCCATTAAATTTGAAGGTTAATAATTAAAATGAATCAATCCCATTGAATCGTTTACTTTGACTCCTTTGAATTGAATCATACCATAGAATCAGTCTCATTTGAAGTGAATCGTTCAGTGAATCGTTCAGTGAATCATTTAGTGAATCATTTAGTGAATCATACCATTAATCCTGGATAAATTACCAAACAGCTAGATTATGGTATATTTCCAAATTATTATTGGTCACTTACTATATTACATAAATCTGCACCCTTTTTGAATTCTTTGAGAGATTGGGGACTTCAGATATTGTTCACACCAACAAGATGAATACACACAGCTTTGATAATAAATGAATTTATTATACAAAGATAAAAATGGATAATCAATATATACAAATATGATATGGTGTGTGTGTGTGTGTGTGTGTGTGTGTGTGTATGGCCTAGCTTGTTGCTAGCTAAAACAAAGGAATGTTATCTAAATAGAACAAAGGATTAGCTCTGTTGCTCATGTGTGCTTGTGTGTGTGTGTGGGAAGGACTTGACCATGTGTTTAGCCTCGTGTAGCTAACTACACGTGGTGGAGGCCTAGATTAGCCTTGTATTGCTAGTGTGTGTTTGTGAAAGGCCCTATGGCCTAGCTAAAGTGTGTTTGTTAGGCCTGGTGAGGCCTACTGAGCACGTGTTGCTAAAGACAAAGGGAAGCTATCTAAAGTGTATCAGGCCTGGTCAGGCCTGTTGAGCATGTGTTTTCTCAGTAACAAAAAGATTCCACACTCATAACATTACCAAACTCACTGAAACCTTGATAAGGTCAAAATGTATGATAAGGAAATTAAAGTGTTAGTCAGAGAGGAGCATGCACAGCCTATCTATTAAACAATTGAGAGAACATAGAACCAAAATAAATCAACACGCTGCGTGTCTAACAGTGTAACAGATAAACCTGGGTTTAGATTCACACTATTCCAATAAAAGCAAATTCCTAAGACTATCTTAATTTTGCCCAAATGCCAAAATCTTACTTAATCCTGCCTTTAGCAAGATATGAAGAAATATTCGCCGGTGTAGTTTCGGGCCTCGCCGTTGGGAGCACGTGAGCCGCTCGTGATGGAGGCGTAGAGAACTTTCGGGTCCGGCGGAGCACTTGGGTGGTTCCCGTAGAAAGCAGAGGATTCTTGGTCCGAACCTCAGCGTTCGAGAGGAAAAGTCTCTGATCAGAATAAGATGCACAGCGCTTTTGAGTTAAAAAGGATTCAATTGCTTCTTAACTTTTAACTGCCTGGGCTGCAGTCGTGACGTCACTTCTAATACGAATAAACCGGTTGTAACTCAGGTTGAGTTTAAAGATCGCGCTATTCTGGACTTTTACCTTGGCCAGTGGTTAGGCACAGAACGCGCTGGATGGTGAATCTTGCAAGAAAGAAGTGTTTTCGGGTTTGAGAGCATCTCTTTATGCGTCTAGACTCCTCGGAAACCGGACGCGAGAGACCAAGAGCGGAGCTTCCGCTTGGACTTATGTGCGGATGGCGGACTGACGTAGATGATCCCGCCCACGCGTGACGTAGGTCACGCGGAAGAGGACTGGGACTTGTAGTTCTTAGAGACAAAATGGCGGCATGATACCTACAGCATGTAAAGGATATTCAAATAGTTTGAACTGAAGCAGTTGATACAGTGCATACAATTGAGTTAACATGAAAAATAAATTGAAAACAATATAAATTGGAACCGGGTGGCACGGTGGTATAGTGGGTTAGCGCTGTCGCCTCACAGCAAGAAGGTCCGGGTTCGAGCCCTGTGGCCGGCAAGGGCCTTTCTGTGTGGAGTTTGCATGTTCTCCCCGTGTCCGCGTGGGTTTCCTCCGGGTGCTCCGGTTTCCCCCACAGTCCAAAAACATGCAGGTTAGGTTAACTGGTGACTCTAAATTGACCGTAGGTATGAATGTGAGTGTGAATGGTTGTCTGTGTCTATGTGTCAGTCCTGTGATGACCTGGTGACTTGTCCAGGGTGTACCCCGCCTTTCGCCCGTAGTCAGCTGGGATAGGCTCCAGCTTGCCTGTGACCCTGTAGAACAGGATAAAGCGGCTAGAGATAATGAGATGAGATAAATTGGAACCATTTATACCGGTACACCAAACTAACCATTATGGTGGTTAGCGGTGTCGCCTCACAGCGAGAAGGTTCAGAGTTCGAACCTCATGGCTGACGGGCCTTTCTGTGTGGAGTTTGTATGTTCTCCCCGTGTCTGTGTGGGTTTCCTCCCACCGTTCAAAGTTGTGCAGATTAGGTAAAATACCCAGCCACTGGGATTGTACAAACCAGTGCATACTTGGTGCCAGTCCCAAGCCTGGATAGATTGGGGAAGGTTGCGTCAGGAAGGGCGAAAACCTATGCCAAATCAAATACGCGGATTATTATGACCCCTAACGGGAGCAGCCAAAAGATGATAAATTGTAACCATTATGTGGTATAATTTTGTGGTGTTTAGGTTTCAGCTGCATTTTCAGTACCCTTGTGGCAGATGATACTATTGAGGTTGGGAAAGAAGCGTACGCTCTTTATCGGCCTGCCTGTGAGTTCAAACCCTTTGGTTATGATGATGTGGACGAATCGTGTTTTGTTAATCGTAGTAATGACAAATTACCGTTGAATAATCATTAAAAAGTGACAAAATGGTTAATAACAGTGTTGCTGTTAAGTGATGTTTATTGATTTATTATACTGTTTCATATATTCATTCCTGTTTGGCTTGTCATATGCCTGTACCTAAATTATTTGTCTTTCAACAGATTTTCATTCCTGTTATGATAGTCTTGGTGTCTGTCTCTGAGAACTTCCCCGTCTACCTGCTCATGTGCGTTCTGGTTGGCACCAGCGTAGCTACACTCTTCTTGTTACCATGGTGTGTAAAACCAAAGCTGAGATCTGTTGACTTACTTTATTTCTTTTTAACCAGAGCAGTGAATTACTCAACAGCAGTGCATCGTGTCCACCATTTACCACTTCCATTCGGGCCTTGTTGAATTGATTGAATAGATCTTACCTTGACTTGATAAAAATGGAGTTTGGAAATTTTAAATAATTATCCAGTAAAGCATTTCTCAATGCTTGGTAAAAAGCTGAAGCTGAAAGCCTTGTTTTTGAGGTTTTACCCAACTAATAAATACTGAATTAATTAGTGTTTCATGTAATTGAAGACTAAAGTATGAACATGCAGTTGGACACAGTTTAACAAAAAATGGTTTTATCTAATGATGGCTTTATGAATATGAATCATGTGTATGTTTGTGAGGTCCATGCTGCCAGACGTGGTGGATGAGTTCATGGTTGCGAACCCTTGCTGCAGGGCGATGGAGCCACTGTTTTTCTCCTGCTACTGCTTCTGCAATAAGCTTGGAGGAGGTCTCTCTGCTGGCATATCCACCATGACGCTACAGTGAGTCACCTCTCACACACTCTGCAGCTTTATCCATTTGGTGAGCCTCAAGTACCGTAAGTGTACCAATGTTTCTCAGTTCCTTCATAGTTTTATGATTATTAAGGTAATGCAAATGAACTCCCTCCTATCCAAGAAACAGAAATGTGATTTCTTCCAGGTTGTATTTATTTATTTCCCCCACAATTACTAAACTATCTTTGTAGGAAGTAGGGAACTACATAAGTCTGCATGAGTGGGTCCGTATAAACACTACAGCAGTACATTTTCACATTCTGATCCTCAAAGCCTGACAGGTTATAAAACAGGAGCATGCAGCCACAGCAGAGGAGTTGTCTTGGCATTACGCCTGCTTTTGGCACCGATTCCAATCGTCCTACTGCTGGTGGGTCTGATTTTCTTCCAGCTCTACCCCATCAATGAAATGCAGCGGCAGCAGATCCAACAAGAACAGGAACAAACGAGGTAACATGGGTTATATTCATGCTTCAACATCACAGAGGGTTTGAATGTAAATGTTCAAATACTGGTACAGAGATACAGACTACACACAAAAGGCTCTGTGATGGACAGAACAGAAATACTGCTAGGTATCAACATGCACTATAGTTAAAACAGGTTTTTTTGAGGGGGAGGGATCCAGACACGCACGCACACTGCATGTTGTTCATGTGAATGCCAGTCATTCCATTCCATTCCATTACATTAATGGCATTTAGCAGATGCTCTTATCCACAGCGATGTACAACATACCCAGAGCAGCCTGGGGAGCAGTTGGGGGTTAGGTGACTTGCTCAAGTGCACTTCAGCCATTCCTGCTGGTCTAGGGAATCAACCCGGCAGCCTTTTGGTCCCAAAGCTGCTTCTCTAACCATTAGGTCATGGCTCCCAAAGCTTAACTAAAAATGTATTACGGTTTTCATTGTGTAATGGTTAAAATTAGCCAGCTACCATAAATTTAGATTTATGCTGCCAAGGCTGCTGTTATTTAGCTTGACAGCTGGTTATATGTAACAATTCAGTTTGACATCATAAAGAACTGCATTGTTAAGGGTACAATTTTATACCTAATCTCAATTTAATATAGTATGTGTGCTATACAGTACATGTGGCTACACCACACAAGAATCCCCCCCCCAAAAAAAAAAAAAAAAAAAAAGTTATCTGAAAGTCATTCATAAGGGATGTTTACTAAGGACACTTGCTGAATTGTCAATGTTTAGAATGTGTGCGCAACTACAGCTTGTAAAAATAAAGGTCTTGGGATGAGGCAAGCACAAGCGGAAATCTTAGCAAAACTACTTTTTGGAGTTTTGACAACTTTCCAACCCTGGAGCATGACAAAAATAATTGTGGTTACTGGTAACAAATGAGCACAAATTCATCTGGGGGGTGCGGTCCCATTTCTGAAAAGGATGTTGATCATCTTTAGAGATAAAAGATCGTGATGATTCTGGAAACCTCTCCAGAATCATGCCTGGGCTTGTTATATCTAGGTTCCCTCTCAGCTTCACTTATTGCCCAGAGGAGAGCCAAGCAATAAATCTGGCTCCAGGTTTGCTGCAGGAAACACTGGATAGGAGTCAGTTTTGACATCTCGCCACTTATCGGTGATCCACTCTAGCCTCAAGAAAATTGAATCAAACGCAACTGGACTTGGTTTTAAGTCTTTGAAGACGTTTCACCTCTCATCCAAGAGGCTTCTTCAGTTTACTTCATCAGCTTGTCTGACTAGACTGGGCTAGTCTGACCAGCTGGTGCGAGTACCCAGGTATTTAATTTCTGTGGCGTCATTATCAACGCCACTGAAGTCATTGTTTCTTTAGTGCTCCAGGGTGTGATTAAGTCTTTGGAGTCAACTTTGTTTGCGCTCCATTCTGTTGTAATGACTATCATTTGAGGTCGTTAGAGATGCTGGAGTCACATGAGGCCATTTGTGAACAAATGGTGGTGGATATTAGATGGTCATTTCTTCTTAAAAATGGTTTCTTTAATCATATCCTATTTTAATACCTATCACACCAGCTGGTCAGACTAGTCCAGTCTAGTCAGACAAGCTGATGAAGTGAAGTGAACTGAAGAAGCCTCTTGGATGAAAGGTGAAACATCTTCAAAGACTTAAAACCAAGTCCAGTTACGTTTGATTCAGTTTTCATGAGGTTAATATGACTTGGATGAATGAGAATATTCACAGACATGATCCACTCTGGATTATTTTGTCTGTGTGTACTCCCATAGATGATGGTCTTTCTGGGATGTGAACTCCATCTGTCCAGCTATTTAACCCACAATTGGGGCTTGGTTGGTGAGGGCCAGGACATGTCTATACACAGTTGGGCCTGTGCCACACATCTCTGGGGGCAAGCTCCTCCAAGACCCCCTGCTGTTTAACCTTGGGCTACAAGGTACCCAGTTGATTTGTGGTGCCACGAAGAGGCACAGCAGGAGTCTTGGCAGTGGAGAGGCTATGTGCTGTCAGATGAGACTTATGCACTCGGCTTTGCTCCCTTTTCACCTGGGCAAAGCCTTGGCTAGACAGTGGCAGCAGCGGAAGGCAAGAGGGTACAAGCGCTATCTGCTTTATGCTACACTACTGCACTAGACGCATCACACCATCCTGTGCAAAAGCGCACACCACACCGAAAAGGACGAATTATACAATTGTAGAACAGCTACAGCAACAAATATGTGATTGACTAATTCAATGTGGTGGATATTAGATTTGTCAGATTTCAATACCTATGTGTCTTTATTTCGGCTGAAAAGAGAGCTCTTAAGTTCTTAGTGGTTGTTTCTTGTCTACGCAGAGTCAATTCCCAGATGCTTCCAAATAAAAAAGACGTCCGACTACAGCAACGCATATCTAGGAGGAGCAGCTTTCAATCAAAGACTAGCACAGTATCTTCTTCCTCATCCAAAGTGAGAGATTCTTCTTCCCAGCTGAAAGCTTTTCCTTCAACATCTGTGCAGATGCACTGTATTGCAAGCACAAGCCCTCCCACTCATAATGCTAGATTACACTGTACTTCTGAGCTGCCATTTTATAAACCAAAATGGAGGTCAAAAAGCAACTTGCCTGTATCTCAGATTAACACGCACCAATCTTCACTGACAAATGATGAGACGTGTTCTAAGAGAGAAGTCATTACATGGGTGTAAAGATGAGTGATTTGTTGACAGGAAGGTGATCTTTTTGTGAACTTACAGTGACTAATCATTTTCAAACTTAGATTGGGCTTTTAGTCAGTGCTCTAGATATCAGAGTTTAATTCAGTCACAATTATATTCAGCATCCATTTATTATATGTATATGCATGCAACAATTTCTGTAAATAGTATTGCAAAATTTTAAGAATTGTATGTACACCCACTGGCCACTATATTAGGAACACTTACATACCTGCTCATTCATGTAATTATCCAAGCAACCAACTCTGTGGCAGACCAGCTGATGTTTTTCCAATCTTTAACAGTCAGTGTCAGTGAGCCAGTGCCCACTAGCCTCAGATTCCTGTTCTTGGCATGGCAACACATAACGCTCTATCCAGCTGTGGCTTCTTTAGGAACTATTTTCACTGACAGAACAAAAATAAACAAAATACATTTGGCCAGATTGTTTCTGAAATATCGGTTACTCTAATTTCTTGTTTAAAGAACTGTTGTAAAAAAAGCGATATCACACTTGCAGTTTTGCTGTTGTATTGAATATCGGCATGGCCATGATTACCTACAGCTGTGCCGATATTCAGGACAACAGCACTCTTAGTTGTGCAGTTTTGCTTAAGTCAGGGGTTCTCAACCTTTTTCTACTTTAAGGCCCACTTATTCATACTTGTAACGAGTCAGGGACCATTAAAAAAGATCCCTAATTATTTTGGCTCATCTCAAGGACGCGTTATCCTAATGGGCTTCATGGGCAGCTGCCCAGGGCCTCGGCCACTAGGGGGCCTAGGAGGCAGCGAGATCGGAAAATCTCACTCATCTCATCTCTAGCCGCTTTATCCTGTTCTACAGGGTCGCAGGCAAGCTGGAGCCTATCCCAGCTGACTACAGGCGAAAGGCGGGGTACACCCTGGACAAGTCGCCAGGTCATCACAGGGCTGACACATAGACACAGACAACCATTCACACCTACGGTCAATTTAGAGTCACCAGTTAACCTAACCTGCATGTCTTTGGACTGTGGGGGAAACCGGAGCACCCGGAGGAAACCCACGCGGACACGGGGAGAACATGCAAACTCCACACAGAAAGGCCCTCGCCGGCCACGGGGCTCGAACCCGGTCCTTCTTGCTCTTGCTGTGAGGCGACAGCGCTAACCACTACACCACCATGCCGCCCCAGATCGGAAAATATGAAACGATATTTTCAGATGTTTTGATCATATTGATAACATTTTTGATGCATTTCGCCACCCATAAGGAAGCCCACCTTGTCCTGTCGCATAAATCACCTGTCACTGTCAATATGATCACTGTCCACCATGTCTTCACACGCTACGCCAGCTTGAGTTCAATGATTTAATTAATGACTTCGCTTTCCAGAAAAGTAGGAAAGTGCCCTTGTAAGTTGACCCATGGCTGTCAAACTGAATGCGCAAAGCTGTGTGCCACTGCTGTTTGGGACATTACGTGTGTGAAAGGATGAAATGTTTCACATAGCCTAACATTTTGAGATTTATTTCTGAGAAGCAAGATATTTTTCTTTCTTTGTTATCGCTCTTTGTTTTCACAAGTTAAAAGTCGCCTGGATTCCAAAATGAAAACGAACGGTTATATACCAAATGAATGTTCTTGTTCTGAATACTAAAGAAACTGTTGTAGGCCGAGGTTATATTCTTGACATGTTGTTCATTGACTCACTCATTCAAAGGCTTCTTGAGGCTAAGCTTTAGTTAGCCAGACTTGTTAACCGTGATGTCTGATGGATTTTTTCACCATGCAATTGCCTATTTCACCATTGCTTTTTCTCGATTAAATAGGTGTTGATGGATATAAAGTCTTATCGTTCAATTTCGACAGTGGCACAATTTCTGATTGTGCCACTGTCATTATTTAAGTTTCTTTAGACAGACACGTCTGAGGGGGTGAATTTGCTGAGCGCAGTTGACAACAGGCAGGGGTGGGGCCTCGGGGGGGGGTCTGCCCAGGGCCTCGACAAGGGTTAACGCAGCCCTGGCTCATCTATTCTATTCGAATCTAATAATCTATTGTAAAGTGTATTAATGAGATGCAACATTACGTCCTGTTACAGATGGGAGCCCAGGAATTAAATAAATGCAATAAAAACTTTTTTTTTTTTTTAATTGTAGATATTGTATTTAAAACTGTATGGATGTACCAGAAGCCAAACCACACATGCAGGGCATTCTCAGTCAAAAGGTATATTAATGATCCAAAAGTGGAGTCTGGTCCATTAACACAAGAGGTTGTGTTAACTGACTTGTGTTAGAACCATGTTTGTGTTCAGCAAACAAGCAAGTTATTAAAACCAAGAAGTACACTCAAAATAAGTGGATATAGAAACCACTCAATGGGCTAGATCCTTACATGCTAACAGAGAAGGATTTTTCCGATGAAAGAAATTTACTAGCTAAATTTGACATTTAGTAGAATAAATTTTTGATCCTATTGTAGCCATAACTAAATACAAAGACAATAGTTATGCATACTATTAATTGACTTAATGTGAAGATGATTAACAGATAATCAAGAGTTTAAGGTTTTTTTTAAAAGATTGTGTGTGTTTTTAGTCTTTTGTATTTGTAATTATTTGTATCTGTACATGCACGACCCCACCAGCTCTGCTGATCAACTTATCTTTGAATGAATGAATAACTTTATTCATTATGAGTTGGAAAATTATCCATCCGTTGAGTTCTCGAAATCTCAAGCTACCTGGTGCTGCAGACATCGTTCCATATGGACAAACAGATGAAAACCTGGAAGAGTATGGAGCCGTACAACTTTTTATATGTGGCTGGGTTAAAGATCTGGGGATCAGGACACTACAAGATAAATCTTGTCTCATTTTTGCCTGGGTAAGTAGGGATTTCTGGGATTTTTGTATGCGTCTTTGCAATGATTGCTAGGACGCTAAAAGCTTTAGTATCAAGTGTAAACAAACCACAGCCAGCAGGTGTCACACTAGGGGGAAGCCATAGACTAATGGTTAGAGAAACAACTTTGGGACCAAAAGGTTGCTGGTTTGATTCCCTGGACCAGCAGGATTGGCTTAAGTGCCCTTGAGCAAGGCACCTAACCCCCAACTGCTCTGGCAAGAGTGGTGGTGTGCCTTGTGTCTGATTAGCCAGAGAAAAACTGATGTGATTATCAGTTCAAACATTGAACTTGACCAACTGAGTTATCACACTATCTGGTGTTGCCCAGAAGAGGATGGGTCCCTTTTTGAGTAGTAAGATAGTATTTGGCATTTAACAGACACTCTTATCCAGAGCGATGTACAACATACCCAGAGCAGCCTGGGAGCATTTGAGGATTAGGTGCATTGCTCAAACACACTTCAGCCATTCCTGCTGGTCCAGGGAATCAAACCGGTGACCTTTAGATCTCAAAGCTGCTTCTTTAACCTTTAGGCCATGGCTTCCCCTGAAGGTTTCTTTCTCATGCCACCATCTCAGGGATTTTTTTACTCCTCACCATCACCTCTGGCTTGCTCATTAGGGATAAATTCATATACAACCCCGATTCCAAAAAAGTTGGGACAAAGAACAAATTGTAAATAAAAACGGAATGCAATGATGTGGAAGTTTCAAAATTCCATATTTTATTCAGAATAGAACATAGATAACATATCAAATGTTTAAACTGAGTAAATGTATCATTTAAAGAGAAAAATTAGGTGATTTTAAATTTCATGACAACACATCTCAAAAAAAGTTGGGACAAGGCCTTGTTTACCACTGTGAGACATCCCCTTTTCTCTTTACAACAGTCTGTAAACGTCTGGGGACTGAGGAGACAAGTTGCTCAAGTTTAGGGAGAGGAATGTTAACCCATTCTTGTCTAATGTAGGATTCTAGTTGCTCAACTGTCTTAGGTCTTTTTTTGTCATATCTTCCATTTTATGATGTGCCGAATGTTTTCTATGGGTGAAAGATCTGGACTGCAGGCTGGCCAGTTCAGTACCCGGACCCTTCTTCTACGCAGCCATGATGCAGTCTGTGGTTTGGCATTGTCATGTTGGAAAATGCAAGGTCTTCCCTGAAAGAGACGTCGTCTGGATGGGAGCATATGTTGCTCTAGAACCTGGATATACCTTTCAGCATTGATGGTGCCTTTCCAGATGTGTAAGCTGCCCATGCCACACGCACTAATGCAACCCCATACCATCAGAGATGCAGGCTTCTGAACTGAGCGCTGATAACAACTTGGGTCGTCCTTCTCCTCTTTAGTCCGAATGACACGGCATCCCTGATTTCCATTAAGAACTTCAAATTTTGATTTGTCTGACCACAGAACAGTTTTCCACTTTGCCACAGTCCATTTTAAATGAGCCTTGGCCCAGAGAAGACGTCTGCACTTCTGGATCATGTTTAGATACGGCTTCTTCTTTGAACTATAGAGTTTTAGCTGGCAACGGCGGATGGCACGGTGAATTGTGTTCACAGATAATGTTCTCTGGAAATGTTCCTGAGCCCATTTTGTGATTTCCAATACAGAAGCATGCCTGTATGTGATGCAGTACCGTCTAAGGGCCCGAAGATCACGGGCACCCAGTACGGTTTTCCAGCCTTGACCCTTACGCACAGTGATTCTTCCAGATTCTCTGAATCTTTTGATGATATTATGCACTGTAGATGATGATATGTTCAAACTCTTTGCAATTTTACACTGTCGAACTCCTTTCTGATATCGCTCCACTATTTGTCGGCGCAGAATTAGGGGGATTGGTGATCCTCTTCCCATCTTTACTTCTGAGAGCCGCTGCCACTCCAAGATGCTCTTTTTATACCCAGTCGTGTTAATGACCTATTGCCAATTGACCTAATGAGTTGCAATTTGGTCCTCCAGCTGTTCCTTTTTTGTACCTTTAACTTTTCCAGCCTCTTATTGCCCCTGTCCCAACTTTTTTGAGATGTGTTGCTGTCATGAAATTTCAAAATGTCTCACTTTCGACATTTGATATGTTGTCTATGTTCTATGGTGAATACAATATCAGTTTTTGAGATTTGTAAAGTATTGCATTCCGTTTTTATTTACAATTTGTACTTTGTCCCAACGGCGGCACGGTGGTGTAGTGGTTAGCGCTGTCGCCTCACAGCAAGAAGGTCCTGGGTTCGAGCCCTGGGGCCGGCGAGGGCCTTTCTGTGTGGAGTTTGCATGTTCTCCCCGTGTCCGCGTGGGTTTCCTCCGGGTGCTCCGGTTTCCCCCACAGTCCAAAGACCTGCAGGTTAGGTTAACTGGTGACTCTAAATTGACCGTAGGTGTGAGTGTGAATGGTTGTCTGTGTCTATGTGTCAGCCCTGTGATGACCTGGCGACTTGTCCAGGGTGTACCCCGCCTTTCGCCCGTAGTCAGCTGGGATAGGCTCCAGCTTGCCTGCGACCCTGTAGAAGGATAAAGCGGCTAGAGATAATGATGGGACTTTGTCCCAACTTTTTTGGAATCGGGGTTGTATGTAAAACATGTGTTTGTGAGATTTTCCATTGCTAAAAGCTCTATACAAATAAAAGTGAATATGGGTGAAGGTCAGGTGTCCATACACTTTTGGCTATATAGGATGGAAGGATGAGTGTACTACTTTTTATTGATTCCTCCCCCTCCCAGAGGGAATTTGTCTTGGATTACACACACTCCCTTAAATCAAGTGCTGTTTTACAGAAGCCTACAGTTCTATCTGATGCAGGATTAATCCCTCCTCTTCTGTGAGCTTGAAAAGAAGGATAGTAATTAAATCAAGGCGTGTGACTGACTGCACATTTATTGTTTTGTTTACTCGTTATTTTAATGGGAAATTAAGTTCCCTTTTCGTCCACTAGGGGCGGCAGATGGCTATAAGCGAGAGAGGACCTTTATATCTCGAATCTTGATTACAGAGCGCATTTTGTGCCGAGAGTCCAGACCAATAAACACCGCGCCAGGATGGGAGTCGAGGTCGAAACGATAACACCTGGAGACGGTAAAAAGAACCATCAATGTGTCCTCATTTCGTTCTGAAACCGCATTATACACGTATACTTTATTATTTACGCCTATTTTTGTCCGGTTGTTTTTGTCCTCTGAGGGTTTTTCTTCACCTCGACTGCTTTAACATTAGCCGGATGGCTAACGCCTAGCTTGCTAGCTAGCTAGCTAGCAAGAACAGACTGGAATTAGCACGGAGACTCATTTTCCTTAAATCAATCCTTTCTTTTTCAGGAAGCACTTTCCCTAAAAAAGGACAGACGTGCGTCGTGCACTACGTTGGTGAGTATTTATTTTAAATGAATAATAAATGAGTAAGGGGGATTGTTTATTTAAAAAAAAAAAAAGACCACCTAAGTGGCGTCAAATGTCGGCTTGAGAACATGAACTTCTAGTGAAAATTCCGTTAGCCTTGTTGCTAATTCAGACAGGATGCTGCATTCACAATAGGCCGAATTTTACAGGGTATGAACATTTTGGTCAAGGATATCGTGGGGATTTAATGTGATATTAGGCTGGTGTTGGACTTTATTGGAATTAAAAGGAAAATCTGATGGCGGGTCATTTTTTAAAGTTTAAACGGTTTGTTTATTTCATATTTCGACGAGGAATAAACCCTTTTTTTTATGGCGAGCTCGTTTTGCTTTAAGAACAAAATGATCGTAGGTCAAACACTTTTATTTTGTGTGGAAGAAAAAGAAAGAAAGGTGTGTGTGTGTGTGTGTAACCGCCTAGGATTAGTTATTAGCACTTCCTTTGACACATTTCAGTCTCGCGCTCTGTTCCGGTGTCGTTATGGCGTGGCATAACGTGAGTTCTGACTTCGAATGATCGGTTGACTTGATTTAAAACGTTGTTGTTGTTGCACATCAGGATCTCTGACAAACGGCGTCACGTTCGACTCGTCTCGGAACCGGGGCAAGCCCTTCAAATTCAAGATCGGCAAGCAGGAAGTTATCCGTGGCTGGGATGAAGGAGTAGCCCAGGTACAGGCGGTTAAACATTATGGCCATGTTTTGAATTGCAGTGTTGCTTTATAATCCTTCTAATCAAACCAAGAAGAACCATTTCCTTGTTCTTTACACACTGAGCACTTCCATGTTTTGCAGATGAGTGTCGGCCAGCGTGCCAAGCTGACTTGTACCTCTGACTTTGCCTATGGGCCCAAAGGCCACCCCGGCATCATCCCTCCCAACGCCACCCTTATATTCGACGTCGAGCTTCTTGGCTTGGAGTAACAGCGCTGCAGTTCTTCTCAGGTTTTTCCCTATTCATACTTTCAGGGTGAGTTTGAGACCACCTGGTAATGCATTGCAACTTTTTTTTTTTTTCCTTAAGTATAATTTATGTTGCAAAACTGGTGGTCTGTTTCGGTTTAGCTAGTCAGTATCAGTAGGATTAATGGAGAAAAGTGAGCAGTTATGGGTTGATCTTGCTTGCATGGTCCTGCATTTTGCTTCATTTATCTGAGCGTTAATCTACGAGAGGGAGATTACGAGTATCTTGCAGCTTAGCTAAGCTTTTGGGTTTACTTTAACAAGCTCTTGGATTAGACTGGCTAATCTTTATTGATGCGTCTTCTAAAACTGCCCCTTGCATCCCTATTTTGTTTTGCAGGTCAACCTTTTTTTGGGGAACATGGCCTCCTGCACGTGATCCTTGAAAGGGGCTAGTGTTGTTAGCTACACCACTTAGCTTAGCTCTGTCATCCATTTGTATATTTTGTTACCGTTTTATTCCTTTCCTGTTGAACATGTTCATCAATATGCTCTCACCCCCTGGATGCTCACTATATAAAACTCCCTCTTTTTTTTCCTGCTTTTTTTTTTTTATTTGAGTTCTGTAAACACATTCACTTCAACAGGGCTTTGGCTGAGCTGGTTGTCTGTACTCTGGTGGGGAAATTTGGCTAATTATGAAATGTTAAACTACTTGAAAATAAACATTGTTTATAAAAAGACAGAATGGGTCTGTTTTGACTTCATTAATGGTGGAAGACACTTCGACCGTCTTTGCGATTGTGATCTGCAAACCATGTTGAATTTGACAGCGTTTTTTGAGCAGCACGAATTCCACATTCAGACAGCTGGTGTTGATTTGTGGACAAGAAAAGCCTCCTTTGGTTGTTTAGTCACATTTTTTTATTTTCAAATCATGTTTATTTACAGAAGAGACTGCAGGCTTTTTCCAAAACCCCTTTCAAGGCTGTGTACTTGATAGTCTACAATTATGATGTTCCACTGCGGATACAGGAAATGATATTGCTAATGTAGTGACGTTTATTAAAATAGCTGTAGATTGTTAGTCTTGTCTAGTGGAAAATGAGCTATCTTGCACTCGAACCAGCCTTCATGGAGCGCTTGCGTTAGCTGCTGCCATCCCTGATGCAAATTCATTGCTGGAGTGCATGGCTTTGATAACAGCTATAAAATGCATAATTTTCATATGGATTACATTTAATTATCTGAACGCATGCAACACAACCCTGAAATTCAGTTAATGTTCTGTTATAAAGTGCTAAACTGAGAGGAAAAATTTTACAGGAGATTTAAGATGGAGCAATGGCAAAGAGGAAAATATCTGAGCAAGCGCACTACACCTGAATCTACTGTATGAGCTGAGCTGTGATCAGATGTACGCCAAACAGTATTACAAACTTTTAAAGCTAGCCAACCCTTTGCTGGGGTCTTTTTTTTTTTTCTTTCAAATGACGTATTAGCTATATCTAGAGTCAGAATTCAGCCTGAGATTGCATATTATACAAATAAAATTAAAAGCTTTCTTGAGCATACAACAAGCATGCTACATTCTTAAAAACCCGTAAGACGTTTTCTTCCAAGCCAAACAAGCACGCATGTGCACAAGCCTCCCTCTTTTCCCTTTGAATCAAAAACAGTGGTATTGGGCTTCATACTTGAATGAACACGCTCATATGAACGAGGAATAGTCAGATACAGTGCAGGCTAAAAACACCAAACCGTTGATCTGCTACACGCTGCATTTCAGGAGCCTTGGTTCATATTTAAAACATCAAAGATGAGGTACTGTTTATATCCCAGTGTTCTTGGCAGAGACCTGCCATTTTGAATCCGCGCTTTCTTCTCAGACTTGAAAGCTGGAACGGGAGGAAATGGGGAGGAGAGGAACCACTGAGTGGAAAGAAGGAAACATGACAATTGGTGGAAATGAGCAAAAGAAACAAGTAAAGGCCATCTTGATGAAATTAAAATGGGGATCAAGGTTTTACAGGACAAATATAGATGAGAGCCGTGCTGCTACAATCTGAATTTAAAAACGTGCAAATGGTTTTATTTGTAAGCCGTTGGATTAGATCAAATTAAATCAAAACTGTTCCACCACTTGAATTTATGTCCAAGGTTTCACATTCAATTTTAGGTATGGAAAATTCTAATTAAATTTTTGGTCATGCGACTTTTTTTTTTCAAATTTAGATGAAAATTATCACACCGCTACATATGTATTTAGTGCACTGGCTGAAATGGTGACGATCAAATGTGTGCATCTTGACATTTTTCCTTAAGTCCCCTTGTTGTCTGGATATCGCAAGCTCAAATCCTGATGATGCCACAGCCAGCTGTACACTATCAGAAATAGGGGTAGAGTAGGAGTCCATTTCTGTCCCCCAAGGTACAAGCTACACTAATGTACCCCTCATGGCTCATTATTGAACCTCAAGGTAACTATGTGCAACTTTCTCAGGCCCAAAAGGTACATGTTCCCAAATAGTATATAAAGGGTACAAAAGTACATTAGAAGGAACTGACCCAGTGATAAGGTACAACAATATTTTCTGATAGTGTAGCTGAGTGCCTGTGGGCTGACATACTGTCAATCACAAAGACACTAGCCAATCCTGGGTTTCTGTGAGCTTGTGTATGCAGAAGAGGGTAGAAAGCGCTTTCCTCCGAGTGAGTTACCCTGCCACGTGACACAGCATGAGCAGCGGTTTGAGAAGGTGTGGTTCACATGTCTCAGACACCATGTCCCATTTGGTAGTTTTTGTGTCATGGTGAGTAGGAATTGGCCGAATAAGGGAAAAGATGGGATAGGAGGGGATCAAATGCTTAACTTTGAAATTCAGATTGTAGTGGGGCATTTCTAGTTTCATAGATAAAGCCTGTTGCAACCAAATTTTGTTTCAGTCTAAGCTTAAATATTCAGTATGTCTATTAAACATGATAAAAGATATAAATGAAAAAGAAAACACTCCAGTCTAGGATGGATATTTAGATTGCTGTCCCGCCCTCTGTCTCAGACGGCCCTCGGCTACGAGTGCTGCCAACACGTCTTAGTGAATGAAGTGCCACGGCGCAGCAGCCACGCAACAGGGAGCCCATGTGGTACGCTGGCATGACGTCATGCTGCCCTCCTCGACAAAGCCATGCCAACGTCGGTGCAATCGGGACCGCCACAGCTAACAGATCAACAAGAAAGTAGCGGCTCCAGTGACAGTTGGGAGGATCTTGTTCTTGCCCCTCCTCTTCCTCAGTACCTCCAGCAGCTCCATCTTCTTTGATCTGTGGTGGCTGCTCAGGTGACGGAGGCGATCGAAGACTGGGTTGCTGGATTTGTGGCATAGTCAACACTGTTTGAGAAGCTGTTTTTGAGGATAATGACTGACTGAGGTTGTCTGGCGGTAAAGGCTCGGCGAGGTAAGATTTCTGAGTCGACAGTATGGAGGAAGACGCTGAAATCGTTTGCGGTTCAACAAGAGTAATGTCTGGCGCCGTTGTGGCTGAAGAAGTGATGACGCTCAGTTCTTCACTTTCACCGTCTTCCTCCACTTCCTCTGGTGAGATCCAGGTGATGGTTGGGCTGCAGGCTTGCGATCTGAATCCAGGTTTATCGCTTGCCTTGGATGTACTAGGTGGCACTGGTGGTGGAGCAGGAGGCGGGGAAGGTGGTACTTCCTGCTGAGGAAGATGCAAAAAAAGATGGTGATGAGGGAGGCAGGCATGCAGTGCACAGCTGCAGTTGTTGTTAAGCATACGACAGGGTCGGCCTACAGGCACGGCCGTCTCCCCACTGCACAGTTTCTCATTGGTGGAGGAGCACAGCATTGTGGGTGGGGCTTGCTCAGATAACAGGGATGCCTCCAGGATGAGACGAGGGCGCCCATTGCCTCTTGGTAAAGTCGCAGCTCCTCGGTTGGCGGGAATGGGGTGAACGCGGTGCTCGGAGGTAACATTTCCATTGCGGTCGATGCCAGGCAATGTTTCGCTGCTCAGCCTAGTAAAGGTGGCACTGCGACCAATGGTGTGAGCTGGAGAGCAGCCACATGACCTCGAGGCTCCAGGTCGCAACTCTAGCCTGACTCCACTCGCTCCATCTGACTTACAGTCCTGCAGATCCGTGTCATGGTGGCCCAAGTTGGATTGGACAGCTTCCACAGCCTGCTGGAGCTGCCGGATCTCTTTTCTAGCTTCTTTCAGTGCTAGCTGGGCCTCAATGCGATGGCACTCCTCCTCGATCCAGTCCTCCTGCATGCGCGTCAGCTGCATGCGCAACTCCCCAATCTCAGAGTCCCTGTAGTAATGCGCAATTAAATTATACAGCAAAGGCGGCATATACTGTAATATGTGTTGTATGTTCAAAAATGTGAAAATCAATTTCTGGTATTGTTTTCATGGAACTGGTATACATTAATGCACTCATTCTAAGATGTTATCGTTTCTATAGTAACAGTACTGTGGGCAAGTCACAATCTAATAATAAATGGATTAAAAATGTAAATAAAAGTATGATGTTCTTGAATAAATTAAAAAAGTTGAACTGTTTAGTGTGGTGTAAGAGGAATAAAACCACTTCAGTTTTGTGTGTTGTTCCCCAAGGGTTTTATTCCTTACACATCAGACAACATCCTGAACTATCATGGAGGAAACAGACAGGTTTCAATGACATGACAGTAGTTTCTATTGAGCACATGACTGTTTTTGCTGCAAGTTTATTAAGTGTTGATCTTTATTCTCATCTCATCTCATTATCTCTAGCTGCTTTATCCTGTTCTACAGGGTCGCAGGCAAGCTGGAGCCTATCCCAGCTGACTACGGGCGAAAGGCGGGGTACACCCTGGACAAGTCGCCAGGTCATCACAGGGCTGACACATAGACACAGACAACCATTCACACTCACATTCACACCTACGGTCAATTTAGAGTCACCAGTTAACCTAACCTGCATGTCTTTGGACTGTGGGGGAAACCGGAGCACCCGGAGGAAACCCACGCGGACACGGGGAGAACATGCAAACTCCGCACAGAAAGGCCCTCGCCGGCCACGGGGCTCGAACCCGGACCTTCTTGCTGTGAGGCAACAGCGCTAACCACTACACCACCATGCCGCCCTGTTGATCTTTATTATTCGTTCGTATAAATATGCAGGTGATTATAGAAAATCGTGCGCGCTGATTGGTTGAGAAATTCGGATTATTTCCTGAAAATCACCTCGAGCGACTTGGCAAAATGGCGCCCAATCACAGTCACTGTAAGTGAGGAAGAATTACAAATTACGAAAGAAAATGGTGTTCCTAAAAGCACTAAAGATGCTGTGAAGTTTGGTTGAAAACTATTCAAAGGTAAGGTGGGATTGTGATTTATTTAATCGATTTCAAAACAGGGCGGCACGGTGGTGTGGTGGTTAGCACTGTCGGCTCACAGCAAGAAGGTCCGGGTTCGAGCCCCGTGGCCGGCGAGGGCCTTTCTATACGGAGTTTGCATGTTCTCCCCGTGTCCGCGTGGGTTTCCTCCGGGTGCTCCCACAGTCCAAAGACATGCAGGTTAGGTTAACTGGTGACTCTAAATTGACCGTAGGTGTGAATGTGAGTGTGAATGGTTGTCTGTGTCTATGTGTCAGCCCTGTGATGACCTGGCGACTTGTCCAGGGTGTACCCCGCCTTTCACCCGTAGTCAGCTGGGATAGGCTCCAGCTTGCCTGCGACCCTGTAGAACAGGATAAAGCGGCTAGAGATAATGAGATGAGATTTCAAAACAAAGTATTTTATGTGAGTCGGCATAGATAAGTGACAAGTCTGTGCCCACGCCGTTGTTACGTTTGCATGACCCGTTTGAAGTTTGAAATAAATTATTTTTTAATACGATATTTTTAAATAAATTGCGTGTCTTTATACTAAAACAATTCTCAGGCTCAGTGAATAATAACCATCTTCGTCTCCGTTATTATTCATTGATATTTCACTCCACCTTCAGTGAATAATTGTTAATTATACATACAGGACACTTTTCTTTCAATGGAATAAAAACGTATTCCCTTCTAGCGGGTTTCATTCATTTGCAATATTGTTAGCATATCGCTTATCTTACGTGTATTACATCACGCTACCCAATGGAGAATGAGCGTTGAATATGGTTTACAATATCGCATGGTTGTCAAGACAACATGACATCATACGTTGGAGATGATGTGAATATCCAATGAGAGTTTTCTGCTGCGCATCTGCAGAAGCATTTCTTTGTTCGCTGGGAAAGAGAAAGACGCACTGAACACCTGAAAGGCTATCAAAACTTCATGCATATTTACAAGCAGTGGCGAACCATGACTATCAGAGCCGGGACTTGAGCTCAGCCAGAACTTAGCCAGAGACACCAAAAAAAGCAATAGGGCAAAGGATTTTGCAAGGGATTAGTGACAGGCTGCCAGGTCGCTCCGTTGTGTGTAGTTGTTAATGTTGATTTTAAAAGTAACTAACTAAATTACAGAGGGAAATTAATACTCAAGTCTGAGTGAAAAATACTGTCGTGAGCGTGTGTGTGGAAGAAGAGTCTGGAGACAGAAATCGTAGTTTCTCGGTCATTAGTCTGTACTACTTGCTCTTGATAGCACTAGCTTGACCGATTTATTAGCATTCGCTAACACTACTGATGAACGCGACACCGGCTGGAAGGTGACTTCACTGCTGTCCTGACGGTGTCAACTCACGGTTAAGCTCACGTTGACCTTCGAGAAGGCCTACAGCAATAAGTTTTTGGTCCCTCCCACTATAACTCAAAATCTGATTGGTTAATTCATCCGCCACTTCTGCCATGGCCTTCTGTCATGGCAGTGAAGTTCTAACCAATGATTGAGCAGCTCTAAACTCTTCTCAGCCTAGAGACAACAAACAAACAAAAAAAAATCTCATTGGATAACTCGATTTTAATGTTTTCAGGACAGAACCCTTTCATTTCTGAGGCCAAATTAGAAGAGAATAATTATAATGAAATTATGAAAGAAATTCAATACAACATTTGAAATGCTGATATGTTTGGGTTTCTCTGAAGGCCTCAAAGGCCTGGACGGTTCCCCTCTGATTAAAAGAGAAAAACATATCAAAGGACATCAAAAAACTGGAAGAGAGCATATAATAATAGCTTTTTTTCATGGTATATCAGATATATTCCATTCAGCTAGCACTCGTCTTCGACTCGTTCAATATCACACTAGCTGAATGGAATATAATCCCAGCCAATAATATTTAAATATTCAGTAGCTAGAAAGCTAGATGCTAGTACGGTTTCTGAAGATTACAGTTTTTATACACTACCGTTCAAAAGTTTGGGGTCACCCAGACAATTTTGTGTTTTCCATGAAAAGTCACACTTTTATTTACCACCATAAGTTGTAAAATGAATAGAAAATATAGTCAAGACATTTTTCTGGCCATTTTGAGCATTTAATCGACCCCACAAATGTGATGCTCCAGAAACTCAATCTGCTCAAAGGAAGGTCAGTTTTATAGCTTCTCTAAAGAGCTCAACTGTTTTCAGCTGTGCTAACATGATTGTACAAGGGTTTTCTAATCATCCATTAGCCTTCTGAGGCAATGAGCAAACACATTGTACCATTAGAACACTGGAGTGAGAGTTGCTGGAAATGGGCCTCTATACGCCTATGGAGATATTGCACCAAAAACCAGACATTTGCAGCTAGAATAGTCATTTACCACATTAGCAATGTATAGAGTGGATTTCTGATTAGTTTAAAGTGATCTTCATTGAAAAGAACAGTGCTTTTCTTTCAAAAATAAGGACATTTCAAAGTGACCCCAAACTTTTGAACGGTAGTGTAGCTACATTTATCAGTATCATCAGAAGTGTACTGTTTGTGTCAGTTGTGTATTTGTATTGTATGCATTTCTGCGGGCGGCACGGTGGTGTAGTGGTTAGCGCTGTCGCCTCACAGCAAGAAGGTCCTGGGTTCGAGCCCCGGGTCCGGCGAGGGCCTTTCTGTGCGGAGTTTGCATGTTCTCCCCGTGTCTGCGTGGGTTTCCTCCGGGTGCTCCGGTTTCCCCCACAGTCCAAAGACATGCAGGTTAGGTTAACTGGTGACTCTAAATTGACCGTAGGTGTGAATGTGAGTGTGAATGGTTGTCTGTGTCTATGTGTCAGCCCTGTGATGACCTGGCGACTTGTCCAGGGTGTACCCCGCCTTTCGCCCGTAGTTAGCTGGGATAGGCTCCAGCTTGCCTGCGACCCTGTAGAAGGATAAAGCGGCTAGAGATAATGTGATGTGTGATGCATTTCTGCCCATCAATGCATGGTAAAACTTTCAGCCACATAAATTTCATATATGCAGCATGGGGAAAAATCATCGCAAACAAAACTGATTTTGTGGAATAAAACCTAACCGAATTTTCAGAACACTGACAGCATCTGGGAATTATCATTTCTTTATAATTTAGGGTGAAGGTTGAACCGAGCAGAAGTCCAACAGGCTCACAGAGCAGCAGATCAGGAAACATGTTCGTTCTGCTACTGACCTGTCCTGCAATCTCTCCACATTCTCCTTCAGTCGGGCGCGTAAGTGACGGATACACACCTCCTTCTGCTGCAGTGGGGTGAGATACTGCTCGGGAGCAGGAGGACGGATCCCGTGATTCTCACTACAGCTTCCGTACTTCGCCTGCCGTCTGGGCCGAGAAGAGAGAGACTCAGAGAGGAAACAAGTTCAGTGAACAAGTCAAGCCAAAGCTCTTTACTGTACTGTGTACAGTGTGCAATGAGTTTTATACTCCTTGCACTTACCGTATACCGTATGGTTAACAATAAGCATAAATATTGACCCCTTATCAACAACGAAGTTTATTACAATACATGATTTTAACTTCACGTTTTTAGATTTACATATATTGCCATCCTTGTATATTGTAACTCACTTCATTCACCACAAATACACTGGTACAGGAACAGTGTGAAATGCTGTCTCTAACAATGCATGCTGTTATAGCTACCAAACCCAAGTTGATCATTTTCTAATAAAAGCACATCCTGAAGGGTTTGCACGTCTTTAAAACACAGCAATTTGCTGCGCAACTCTCATTTTTATTCATTAAATAACGACATTAAAAAAAGTAATAATTTCTATCCATCTAACGTTACATCTAATGTTGTGAATTTACTTTATAACGGATCGAAAGAGTTGTTGCTTCACCCGAGTCCTTTTTTCCCCTCTCCTCGAAGTTAACGAGACAAAAAGTAGTGTGTCATGTTAGTAAGAAATCAGAACGTGTGTTGGAGAACTTCAACTTACAGCTTTGACTGTTAACAAAGTGCTGACACTGGAGTCTCCTTCCAAAAACTTCATCTTATCAATGCTTTTCTTTTTTTTTATCTGTTTATTATAAGGCTTAGATTACGTATGTCAGATGTCATTATGTATCACCATACAAATCATGTGACTTAACTGCTATTATAGAAATGAAACTTACAACCCCAATTCCAAAAAAGTTGGGATGTTGTGTAAACTGTAAATAAAAACAGAATGCAATAATTTGCAAAATCATGGAAACCCTATGTTTCACTGAAAATAGTCCAAAGACAACATATCAAATGCTGAAACTGAGAAATTCTACTGTTTTTTTTTTTTTTTAAATATATGCTCATCTTGAATTTGATGTCAGCAACGTTTCAAAAAAGTTGGGACGGGACATATTTACTACTGTGCTGCATCACCTCTACTTTTACCAACACTCTAAACATTTAGAAGCTGAGGAGACCAATTGCTGTCATGTTGAAAGAGAAATGTTGTCCCATTCTTGCCCGTTATACAATTTCAGTTGCTCGACAGTTCAGGGTCTCCTTTGTCGTATTTTGTGCTTCATAATGCGCCACATGTTTTAAATGGGAGACAGGTCTGGACTGCAGGCAGGTCAGTTTAGCACCTGGACTCTTTTACTATGGAGCCATACAGTTTTAAAGGTGCCATTCCACCAAAAATGTTTAATACTGGCTCTTTTTGAAATACCATAGTTCACTCCGAGTTGCATATGCATGCTGCATGTGAAAATGTAATTCTACTCCCATTCCCTGTATTAGCTTATGAAAGAAAATAGTCAGAAAAATGAGTGAATCAGAAAAAGCCCTACGAAAATTAGTAGTCATGGCCTCGCCCACCTTGGCTTGCGACCGCCCACAGGAAGAAAGTTCGGATTTAAGTGCGAGGAGAGATAGCAGAGCCCATCTAGTCAGTAGCTAACGAAGAGGACCTAACAGCAAGTTGAAAACATGTCTGAACAAGTTCGTGCCTGTGTTATTTGTGGCAGTCACACATCAACGTTGCATTTCTTGCCCAAGATAGAAGAGGTGAAGAAGAAATGGTTGGAATTTATCTTTGGAACACCACCAGCGAAGTATAATGCATCGTTAGTACTGTGTTCTGATCATTTTAACCACAGTGACTTTTCAAACTTCGGTGCCTTCAGTAGTGGTTTTGCTTCGAGGTTGTTTTTAATACCTGGATCTGTACCGTCAAGACGATCGACCACCAGCTCACAAGCTGTAAGTAAAACATGAACTTTTTGTTCGAAGGTTTTTGTTACAAAATAGCATGTTCATATTCTCCACGTTAGCATGCATGCCATGGTCACAAGCTAGGCAGGGATGAGAGTTTTCCACTTTTCAGCGGATTTCCGCTTTTTCTGAGTAAAAAAACGACCTTTTTATATTATACCAAATCCGTTGAGAATTTTTTTTTTTAATTTCGGGGTGTTGGGGTATGTTCCTTCATGCTGTTCAAACTTTATTAACTCCAACGATGTTTACACATTATTTGTAAGTCGCCATCTTTAGTCTCGTTTAAATCTCGTTGAATGTGATGTAAAATTCGAGTTATCTACATTTTTATTGGTCAAAACATCGATGTTGAGACCATAATAGCCAATCAAAACAGTTTTTACAAAGACACCCACATCTGCTTGTTCTGACCCACTGGAGGTAGCGTCACAGTGCTGTTAGCCAATCAGAGGTAACACGTTTACATGTCATGAATATTAATGAATAAGAGCTGAAATCCTGTCGTTCTCCCGCCACCCACTCCTCCACCAAACTAGAACAGCCTGAAACAGGAGAACCACAGCATTTTTTTCACCAAAACCGGCTCACAGGGCATTCATTCATACTAGAGACCACCGCACAATTAATGAAAAAACGATGCAATGAGACCTTTAATATGTGCAGAAAGCGGTTTGGCGTTGTCTTGCTGAAAGAAGGAAGGCCTTCCCTGAAAAAGATTTTGTCTGGATGGCACCATATTGCAATGAAATGTGTTTATATCATTCAGCATTAATGATGCCTTCCCAGATGTACAAGCTACCCATGTCATGTGCACTAATGCCCCGTCATACCATCACAGATGCTGCTTTTGAACTGTGCACTGATAACACGCCGGATGGTCCCTCTCCTCTTTAGCCTGGAGGACGTGGTGTCCATGATTTCTAAAAAGAATTTCTACTTTTGATTCATCAGACCTCGGGACAATTTTCCACTTCGCCTCAGTCCATCGTAAAAGAGCTCGGGCCCAGAGAAGTTGGTGGTGTTTCTGGATATTGTTTATATCTGGTTTTAACTTGCATTTGTGGATGCAGTAATGAACTGTTTTCACAGACGATGGTTTTCTGAAGTGTTCCTGAGCCCATACAGTGATTTCCACTACAGACACGCGTCTGCTTTTAATGCAGTGTCGCCTGAGGGCCTGAAGATCACAGGCATCCAATGTCAGTTTGCAGCCTTGTCTCTTGCATACAGAGATTTCTCCAGATTCTCTGAATCCTTTAATGATATTATGGACCATAGATGATGTGATCCACAAATTCTTTGCAATTTTACATTGAGGAACGTTCTTCTTAAATCGTTGCACTGTTTGTCCATGCAGTCTTTCACAGAGCGGTGAACCCCGCCCCAGCTTTACTTCCGAGAGACTCCGCCTCTCTGGGATGCTCTTTTTATACACAATCAGCTTACTGACCTGTTGCCAATTAACCAAATTATTATTATTATTTTTTTTTTTAGCATTACACGACTTTTTCAGTCTTTTATTGCCCTGTCCCAACTTTTCTGAAATATGTTGCTGACATCAAATTCAAAATGAGCAGAAATTTTCCAAAAAACAATAAAAACTTCAGTTTCAACATGTGATATGTTGTTTTTGTACCATTTTCAATGAAATATAGGGTTTCCATGATTTGCAAATCTATACATTCTGATTTTATATGTGTTTCAGAGTGTCCCAACGTTTTTGGAATTGGGGTTGTATTAGAATGAGCGTATTAAAATAAAACACCAATTGGCATGACTGATTACATAACACTAACTGGCAGAGGCTAGCAATCAGTGGTTATTAGCAACATGAGCATTTTCTGGAGTCAGTGTTCATAGTATGAACTAAACCTCTGGTGCAAAACCTGAGTCACAACACCCAGCAATTAACTTCATTCCAGTGAACATTGTAATTTGCTCTCTATTCATGATTACGATTAAATTTATGATGTTTTTTTTTTAAAAACTCAAATGCTACGTGACCGAATTGTGATTTAAATCACAGCATTATAGCTTTTTTTTCCCCTTGTACCAGGGACTCTGTGAACTAATTTTGCTAAGGCACAAAGTAGATCTCGCACAAAAAATCTATTTTTGGTCCACACGTGTTCAAAATCTGGAACAAACTCCAAACAGAGGACATTTGCTATATCACAGTGTAAGATACTCTCTCTCTGTGCATGCGTACCCGTCTTACCGAGGTGTAGCTGGGTGTGATCGGGGCTTGCTACTGAACTCTGCGCCTTTGCAGGACGATGCTGAGCAAGTGCTGCTGATAGAGGAATCTGCATGTGTGTGAGGCTGTCGGTTACTGGCTGTACCAGCAGGCCGTCTACAACACACACACACACACACACACACACACGTAATCTTTTAAACACAGATTAAATCATTAGTCTGACCCAGATCATCTCTTTTGATTTTATAGCAGTACTGTTTTAAAACAGATTTTAAAAATGGCATATAGTACATTTACACACACAAAATTCATTATACAGTTGACTGCAAAAGTTTGCACCCCCATAGTTGTCGCTTTGGGAAAAAAAGAAAAAAAAAAAAAGTACCTCTACCTTATAATTCCAGAAGAAAGGTGCATGCATCCTCCAACAATATAATAATATTATATAAACAGATTTCTTTGCCCTTACCTACTCTGAAGAAGGCAGTATATTATATCTGGCAGTTATGTTAAAGGTCCCATGGCATGAAATTTTCACTTTCTGAGGTTTTTTAACGTTAAAATGAGTTCCTCTGACCTTCTTAAGTCACCCCAGTGGCTAGAAATTTCATAATGTGTAAACCAAACTATGCCCAACATTTGAGAATGGCGCGTCAAAACGGCGCGTTGATGAGCTCTTCCCTTTACTATGTCAGCAAGGGAGATGATCCCCACGCCCCCCCTCTGGATTCCCACCCACTGTATGGATTGCCCCACCCAGTTGTAGTGAGGAGACCATAGAGGACACAACAACATGGCATCACCTAAGCGAGCGAAACATGGAAATTGCGCTGTACATGGATGTGACAACACAGAAAAGAGTCTGTTTTTACTGCCGACGGGAGAGCCCCTGAAGACGCAGTGGCTTAATTTTATTTACTTCAATAATACGCCGTCGAGTCTACCTAAGACGGTGTATGTTTGTCAGAAGCTGAGGAATGTTTCCACAACTTGGGATAGTAGGGCAGGTGTTGCACATCAACTGTCACTGAAGCCTGGGTCCGTACCAAGCATCCCTGCTGCATCAGCAACAAACACCGAACAAGTAAGTGTATAACTGGTCGTTTTGCCGTGTTTTAAAATCGGTGCGTTAGCCTAGCAATGGCTACATTAGCTGTGCAGCTAACCGCTTCCTGCAGATAGCCAGGTACATGGGCTCGAGTTGTACCATTTTTTTTTTTTAGACAGGACGGATGGACCAGGGCATTCGCCCGCCTGGCCGTGCCCGACGAGGAGCGCTCTCGGCCGGCTTGGGAGGCAGATGGCAGCCCCTCCCCCCCCATGGCACGCCCCCACCGTCTACCCTTCCCCGCCTCCTGCTTCTCATTAGCAAAACGACGCACTGGGAAAAGAGCTGAAATGGGGCTTTCTCCCAGGAGGCTATATCTACGTACCGAGGGTTTATTTCGAGAAAGGCTGCGGATATAACATCCGGAAGCCTCCACGAGCCCGTTTAAAGCATCAACAAACCACTATGCCATGGGCCCTTTAAAGTTAGACTGTCTTTCGGATTTTTCAAGTGTAGGCCATAACAAGAATTTTCCCCTGAAATTTCCGGTGAAATTTAATGTAGTTCCCTCTGAAATTTGGTCATTGTGATACATGTTTATTTCTGTAATATCTCACAAAATATCAGGCCATTCTGTGGCTGGGAAGTTATTTAATTTGAGGGGATTCCCGAGCAAATAATGTGCATGAAATCACTCGCTTCGCACAGTCAAGCAGACAGAGGAAGTGCGTGTGCGCATGTGCAGGTTCACCTTTGACCGTGCACTGACAGTTCCATCATTCTGTTGTTAAA
Source organism: Neoarius graeffei (assembly GCF_027579695.1). Taxonomy (NCBI): domain Eukaryota; kingdom Metazoa; phylum Chordata; class Actinopteri; order Siluriformes; family Ariidae; genus Neoarius; species Neoarius graeffei. The sequence continues at coordinate 18,195,015 of NC_083578.1, read as the reverse complement.
TGAACAGCTGATCACACCGAGGTGCTCACTGACCGCTGATATTTATTAGTTTGGTCCTGCGTTTCCTTCACAACATAACGTCTTTTCTTCTCGCTTTCCGTTACTGTAGTCGTTCTTTCATGTTTCATTTGCACACTCACGTCCTCCATTTTTCTCTCCCGTTTCAAATTTGTATCCGACAATGCTTTGCGTGAGCAGGGAAAGCCCACCACGCGATGCATAACGTAGTATCTTGAATTGGGTCATGGCGAAGCAGGAAAAAATAGCAGAGAATTCAGGGCCACGTGGCTCTAAATTCATTAATCGTTCTGTTTTAAAAACCTTAATAAAATTGGAAGTCAGTGATTCAAATTCAGTAGCTTTCAGTCCACTAAACAAAAATAATTGGATGTTGGGGAAAATTCTTTTTATGACCTAAATTTGAAAAATCTGAAAGGCAGTCTAGCTTTAACATCCTGAAATTCCATCTGTAAAACCTTTTAAAAAAGAAAAAAGAAAAAAGTCGGCGGCGGCACGGTGGTGTAGTGGTTAGCGCTGTCGCCTCACAGCAAGAAGGTCCTGGGTTCGAGCCCCGTGGCCGGCGAGGGCCTTTCTGTGCGGAGTTTGCATGTTCTCCCCGTGTCCGCGTGGGTTTCCTCCGGGTGCTCCGGTTTCCCCCACAGTCCAAAGACATGCAGGTTAGGTTAACTGGTGACTCTAAATTGACCGTAGGTGTGAATGTGAGTGTGAATGGTTGTCTGTGTCTATGTGTCAGCCCTGTGATGACCTGGCGACTTGTCCAGGGTGTACCCCGCCTTTCGCCCGTAGTCAGCTGGGATAGGCTCCAGCTTGCCTGCGACCCTGTAGAAGGATAAAGCGGCTAGAGATAATGAGATGAGATGAAAAAAGTCGTCTTGATTTAGTCCAAGGGGTGCACAAACTTTTGCACTTTGCCTGTCAAAAATATTTATGGAAATGATTGCACATTTAAAAAAAAAAAAAAAGCAAATCACCTAAACAGATACTGAGAACGGAGGATGCACTCGTACCTGCGAGTTCCAGCAGACGGCTTTCTGTTAGCTGAGAGAGACATCGGCGAGGAGTCCTTCACCATCTGTAGCAGTACACAATGTTCTGAGTAAGCCTCTCACTCACTCACACACACACACAAGAGCAACAGAAGCACACTTTTCATATTTTTAAAAGGTCAGGTGTCAGGTTCTAATGCTAACTAACAAGATACAGATGCTATATAAGGAATAAAACACTTGGGGGTGTGGTGTTATTAGAAAACAATCAATGAAGGGGTTGTGTGACCTGGCCGATGTGAAGCGGTGATGTGAAGAGAGTCACTGTTACCGCAGTGAAGTTGATTATTTTACAATAACAGCATGTTGTACTGTAAGTGCTTTGTTCCTCTTATACCACAACAATCTGGCAAAAATCTTTTATTGTACTCTCTTATCCAGAGGGGAACCATCAGGGCCTTCTTGGCCTAAAGAGAGGGCCCAAACATATCAGCATTTCAAATGTTATATATTTAATTGCTTTCATTCTTTCATAATTTCATTATAATTATTCTCTTCTAATTCTAATTTGGCCTCATCCTCTATCAAATTTGCTTCAGAAATGAAAGGGTTACTGTCCTGAAAACATTAAAATCGAGTTATCCAGTGAGATTGTGTTTGTTTGTTGTCTCTAGGCTGAGAAGAGTTTAGAGCTGCTCACACATTGGTTAGGATTTCATTGCTGGGACAGAAGGCCATGGCGGTGTATGTTTATATAGGAAGTGACGGATGAGTTAACCGATCAGATTTTGATTTATAGTGAGAGACTCTAAAAATGTAATCGCCCTAGACCTTCTCGAAGGCCAACACGAGCTTAAGGCAAGGCAAGTTTATTTATATAGCACATTTCATACACAATGGCAGTTCAATGTGCTTTACAGAAGTAAAAACAAAAACAGTAAACAATAGAGAAATAAAATTACATAAAATAATTTTATTTTTATTCTAAAACAATTAATTAAAAGAATTAAAAGAAAATAAGAATTAAACAATAGTAAAAATAAAATAATAAAATGAAGTAACTGCGAGTCGGCGCCGTCAGCGCAGCAGTGAAGGCACCTTCCAGCCGGTGTAGCGTTCATCAGTAGTGTTAGCGAATGCTAATAAAACAGTCAAGCCAGTGCTATTGAGAGCAAGTAGCACAAGCTAACGACCGAGAAACTAAGATTTCTGTCTCCAGACTCTTCTTCCACGCTCACTACAGTATTTTTCACTCAGACTTAAGTATTCATTTCCCTATATAATTTACTTAGCTACTTTTAAAAATCAACATCGGCAGCTACACACAACGGAGCGACCTGGCAGCCTGTCGCTAATCCCTTGCAAAATCCTTTGCCCTGTTGCTTTTTTAGTGTGTCTGGCTAAGTTTTGGCTGAGCTCAAGTCCCAGCTCTAATAGTAACAGTTCGCCACTGATCTTATCCATTTACATCTCATCTCACCTCATCTCTAGCCGCTTTATCCTTTTTTACAGGGTCGCAGGCAAGCTGGAGCCTATCCCAGCTGACTACGGGTGAAAGGCGGGGTACACCCTGGACAAGTCGCCAGGTCATCACAGGGCTGACACATAGACACAGACAACCATTCACACTCACATTCACACCTACGGTCAATTTAGAGTCACCAGTTAACCTAACCTGCATGTCTTTGGACTGTGGGGGAAACCGGCGCACCCAGAGGAAACCCACGCGGACACGGGGAGAACATGCAAACTCCGCACAGAAAGGCCCTCGCCGGCCACGGGGCTCAAACCCAGACCTTCTTGTTGTGAGGCAACAGTGCTAACCACTACACCACCATGCCGCCCTCCATTTACATTTATATCCATTTAATGCTGCAGAACACTGGCAAGACAAGCTTGTTTCTGGTATAACTTCCATTATAGCAGCTATAACCGGTTGCTCTCTAAGCAGCCTCTCTAAGTTACCAAGATAAAATAATGCAGCTTGTCATGTTACTGAGAAACTGGAAAGTGCGAACTTTTCTGTAATGAGGACTTTCCTGTGGGGGAAAAAAAACCCTTATTGACTCTTAAAAAGCGCCGACACTCCTTTCATAAATGGCAAATAAGCATCTCGTATACTTGTGAACAGAAGACTGCGATTTCAGATCCAGAACCCATAATCCTCAGTGTATAAAAAAAAGTATAAAAATTAATACATTAGAGATGAGATTTAATGGTGCGAAGTCTTACAGGCACACATCCACATTCATCAGAGAACACACACACACACAGTTGAGTCATGCTCTCTTTCACTGCCTTATGTAACAAGTAACTGTGTCAGGACACTTCAGTCCTTTTTGACAAAACATAGCAGGTCACGGGTGACGCAAGCAAGCCAAGACGGAGCAGAGCTAAAATATAGTACACAACGAATCAGTGTTTCGGTCTTAAAACAACTATACAGTGTCTGTTTTTCTGTGTTCCATGTTCCAGTAATCAGATAAAGGATATATTGTGATTGTAGACAAGTCAACATATCTGGTCTAACCCTGCTTTCATTACAGGAGAAAATTTTCTGCTGCTGATATCAAGTCTGTCCTGATTGGAAGGGGCAGCCGTTCTGCAGATTTCTTCTTTTGAACAAATTTGAAGCAACTTCACATTTTAAAAAAAGGCAGTAGCAGTATACTAATACTGTTCATGGGACAAGAATTCCATGAAGATTTGAAAAACATGGCAGCAAAGCAGATGTACCTATTGAAGAATGTGTACAGGTTATTACTGTTATTATTATTATTATTATTATTTTGACTCTTAAATCTAGTCTTTACAATCTAAACAGGAACATACAGTAAATTACAATTAATATTGTATACTTGTGAGTGATGGTGTCTAAAGTTGGCCACATATACTCCAACATCCTCTGCACGTTATATAAGAAAAGTCCGAGCACGGATAAACCAGCACAGATCTGAGAACCGTTGTGATCATGCACGGTTGCCTAGCAACCCAGCATCCGGGTTAGCCTGATTGCAAAATCAAAGATGAAAAAGTGCCAGAAATAATATGATTATCAGATATGAGCAAGAGGACAGGAAATGCAATGCAGAGAGAACAGTTTGGAATGACTGAGCTGAAGCCAGAGTCAAAATAAAAATAATAAAGCATAATGAGCAGGCACACTCATGTTCGCACACAGTAGAGTGATGGTGTGGAAGGACTGTACAGTGAATCAGGCATATCAACATAGACTAAGAGTAAATTTTATGTTTTAGTCTCATCTCATCTCATCATCTCTAGCCGCTTTATCCTTCTACAGGGTCGCAGGCAAGCTGGAGCCTATCCCAGCTGACTACGGGCGAAAGGCGGGGTACACCCTGGACAAGTCGCCAGGTCATCACAGGGCTGACACATAGACACAGACAACCATTCACACTCACATTCACACCTACGGTCAATTTAGAGTCACCAGTTAACCTAACCTGCATGTCTTTGGACTGTGGGGGAAACCGGAGCACCCGGAGGAAACCCACGCGGACACGGGGAGAACATGCAAACTCCGCACAGAAAGGCCCTCGCCGGCCCCGGGGCTCGAACCCAGGACCTTCTTGCTGTGAGGCGACAGCGCTAACCACTACACCACCGTGCCGCCGCGCTCAGTCATGTGTTATAAAAAAAAAAAAAAGTTCAGTTTAACTGGGAGGCTTGGGGGAGGGTTAGAAATGAGAACAGGTGGTTAATTGTGCCTGTAGGGAGTATTGCTGTGGGCTTTAGGGGTCCTACGTGATGCCCTACTTACCCCAAAGTTGACTACAAGGTTTCCCATTCAGTTCACTGACCCATATACTAGTGCATCTCAAAAAATGTGAATATTGTGAAAAAAGTTCATAATTGAATTCAATAAGGTAAAACTTTCATAATATTCTATATTCATTACACATAAAGTGAAATATTTCCAGCCTTTTTTATTTTATTTTGATGATTATGGCTCATAGCTCATGAAAATCAGAAATCCAATCTCTCAAAATATTAGAATATTTCCTAAGATCAATCAAAAAAGGATTTACAATACAGAAAAAGTCCAGCTTCTGAAAAAGTATGTTCATGTACGGTATACACTCAATACTTGGTTGGGGCTCCTTTACCACGGATTACTGCATCGATGCGGCATGGCATGGAGGCGATCAGCCTGTGGCACTGCTGAGGTGTTACTGAAGCCCAGGTTGCTTTGATCATCTGTATTTTTAGGTTGGGTGTTTCTCATCTTCCTCTTGACCATGCTCCATAGATTCTCCAAGGGGTTCAGGTCAGGTGAGCTGGCTGGCCAATCAGGCACAGTAATATCATGGTCAGCAAACCATTTGGTAGTAGTTTTGGCACTGTGGGCACATGCCAAGTCCTGCTGGAAAAGGAAATCAACATCTCCATAAAGCTTATCAGCAGATGGAAGCATGAAGTGCTCTAAAATCTCCTGGTAGATGGCTGCGCTGACTTTGGACTTGATAAAACACAGTGGACCAACACCAGCAGATGGCATGGCAACCCAAATCATCACAGACTATGGAAACTTCACACTGGACTTCAAACACCTTGGATTCTGAGCCTCTCCACTCTTCCTCCAGACTCTAGGCCTCTTGATTTCCAAATGAAATGCAAATTTACTTTCATCTGAAAAGAGGACTTTGGACCATTTGACTTTGGAGCAACAGTCCAGTTCTTTCTCTCCTTATCCCAGGTAAGATGCTTCTGACGTTGTCTCTGGTTCAGGAGTGGCTTAATATTAGGAATGTGACAGTTGTAGCCCCTTTCCTGAAGACGTCTATGCATGGTGGCTCTTGATGCACTGACACCAGCCTCAGTCCACTCCTTGTGAAGCTCTCCCAAGTTCTTGAATCAACTTTTCTTGACAACGCTCTCAAGGCTACGGTCATCCCTGTTGCTTGTGCACCTTTTCCAGCCAGCCTTTGCGGCAATGACCTTCTGCGGCTTACCCTCTTTGTGGAGGGTGTCGATGATCATCTTCTGGACAACTATCAAGTCAGCAGTCTTCCCCATGATTGTGGTTGTGTGTACTGAACTAGACCGAGAGATATTTATACCATTTTTCTCAAACATGAAATGAAATACTCGAATATTTTGAGATGTGATTTTTAAAAATTGTTTTGCACTGTAGGCCATAATTATCAAAATTAAAATAGAAAAATGCTTGAAACCTTTTAGTTTACTTGTAAGAAGTCTAGAATATATTACATTTTCACTTTCTTACATAGCTGATGGAAAATGTTGAACTTTTTCACAGTATTCTAATTTTTTTTTTGAGATGCTCTAGTATGTTTACACACCTCCATAGTGGAGTTGTTGGTGCCAGGCAGCTTCTTTTGAGGAATTCTGAAACTGCTGATCTCCTGGGACTTTCATACACAACACTCTCTAGACTTTACACAAAACAGTGTGGAAAAACAAAAGCCATTTAGTGAACATCAGTTCTGAGGGAAGAAATGGCATGTCAGTGTGAGCGATAAGAAGAGAATGGCCAGACTGGTTCAAGCCGACAGGAAGCCTAGAGTAACTCAAAACAACCACTCTCTACAAGCGTGATGAGCAGAAAAGCATTTCAGAACGCACACCCCTTTTCGCAGAAGGCCGACAACAGGAGAAAAATCACACCAGATCCCACGGCAAGAACAGGAATCTGAGGCTATGGTTTAATATTTCATAAAGAGGCAAAGTTTTCAGAGCTGAGACAAATGAAATTCTCATATTTCACAAATGCTTGCTCAGACACTGCTAAACATACTCTGTATGTATGCATTAATCGACTTCTAAACCTTCATAGGGCAGCCATGGCCTGAAGGTAAGCGAAGCAGCCTTGGGCCCAAAGGGTCACCAGTTCAATTCCCAGGACCAGCAGGAAAAATGTGAGGGGAGCTGAGTGAATGAACAGCGCTTTCCCCTCCCTCTACATCATGGCTGAAATGCCCTTGAACAAGGCACCTAACCCTCAACTGCTCCCCGGGTGCTGTAGCATAGCTGCCCACTGCTCACTTGTGTGTGCATGCATGTGCTCACTGCTTCAGATGGGTTAAATGCAGAGGACGAATTTGACTGTACATGTGATAAATAAAGGCGTCTTCTTCTTCATATCTAGACAGAGCTACCACAGGCACTTTATAACAGGATTTCCAGCTGGAAAGCTGCAAAGACATTTTTGGGAAGTTTGAATGTAAATTTATGGCTGCAGTTGGTTGAACTGAAGACGGAACAGCAATTCTTCATATCTAGTGATACAGTAAAGAGAACATGTATTTAACATTTGTGGAAGGAGTCTCCAGTTTCAGAGCTTTGTAAATGTTATACGTGAAGCTGTAACTTTATGTTTTCCGCAACAGGAACGTCTTCAGAGTGTCTCAGTAAAAACCTACACAAAAAAACCCTGTTTCAAGCTGATGTGATAACAGGAATTAATTTGTTTCATGGTCATTAAATTATTATTATTATACAGTGAGAAGAAACAAGCATTCAAACGTTATTTATTATACTTCCAGTGCACTTCAATACACTTCAAATTTTACACTAAGTTCTTTTGACTATGTACTTATAAATACGAAAACATTTATGTACAGTGTCTTGCAAAAGTATTCATCCCCCTTGATGTTTGTCCTGTTTTGTCACATTACAAGTTGGAACTAAAATAAGAGCTGGTCCAACCAATTCACTTCATAAGTCACATAATTAGTTGATTAAGATCCACCTGTGTGCAATCAAAGTGTCACATGATCTGTCACATGATGTCTGTATAAATCAACCTGTTTCGGAAGGACCCTGACTCTGCAACACTACTAAGCAAGGAACATGAGAACCAAGGAACGCTCCAAACAGGTCTGAGACAAAGTTGTGAAGTATAGATCAGACTTGGGTTATAAAAAAATATCCCAAACTTTGAATATCCCAGGGAGCACCATTAAATCCATTATAGCAAAATGGAAAGAATATGGCACCACTACAAACCTGACAAGAGAAGGCTGCCCACCAAAACTCACAGACCGGGCAATTAATCAGAGATGCAACAAAGACACCAACGATAACACTGAAGGAGCTGCAAAGATCCACAGCGGAGATTGGAGGATCTGTCCATAGGACCACTTTAACCTTCATCCTACCAAGTGGGGTCCATCTGGACCCCGCACCTATATGTTTGTTTGCCATTTTAAAAATATGTGACATACTGCCTCACCGTTTTATGAATTTGTCGGAATTTATGTCTTAATTAAAACACTAAAGCACCGGAAGATCAGCTTTTTGCATTGTGAAGGTATAATTAATTTGTTACTGGGGTCCAACCGGACCCCAGAGTAAAGTTTATCTGTCTTTCATTTTATAATTGAATAGCACACTGAAAGTTAACTTCTTTTATGTTCCATAATGAAACTACCAAGGCATTCCTTCTTGGGGTCCGTGTGGACTCCACTGCTGCAATAAGCACAGGCTGCAAAACAAAAGCCCTAAATTATTTTACAATTACTTTTTTGTTTTAAATTCTGTAAGAAAAGACCTAAGTTGTAATCCAGAATGTTTTACAGCTGCATGAGCTGCAAAAATCATGTATATAATGCCAATTTTTTTTGTGGCGCTATAATTTGCTACATGTATGCTAGTTATTGCAATATTATTGCAATGTTATTGCATTTATAATACATCATTGATATTCAGCCATAGTGGATTTTGTTCTTCAATAAAGTTATGTCTGTTTGCTGCATTGAATTGGTTCTTACTGCATTGATTTCAAGGTATTCCCTCCTGGGGTCCATACGGACCCCGCCTGGTAGTTTGTGTATGTAAAATTGGCTGGTAGGATGAAGGTTAAGTGTGCTTTATGCCTTGGGCCCTTTAGTGTATTGCTATTATTAATACAAGATGTTCTGAACAAAACTTATCTGGTGATTTTGTCTTTATAAGCTTTAATTTTAAAGAAAAGTATTGGGGTCCAAATGGACCCCACATGGTAAGATTAAGGTGTAAAATAGCATGGTAGGATGAGGGTTAAGCTGTACACTCTACAGAGCAGGGCTTTATGGAAGAGTGGCGAGAAAAGAGTCACTGCTTAAAGAAAACACGTTTGGAGTTTGCCCAACAGCATGTGACAGACTCCCCAAACACATGGAAGAAGATTCTCTGGTCAGATGGGACTAAAATTGAACTTTCTGGCCATAATGGGAAACACCATATGTGGTGCAAACCCAACACTTCCCATCACCCTGAGAACACCATTCCTACAGTGAAGCATGGTGGTGGCAGCATCATGCTGTGGGGATATTTTTCATCTGCAGGGACAGGAAAGCTGGTCAGGATTGAAGGAAAGATGGATGGCACTAAATACAGGGCAATTCTGGAGGAAAACCTGTTTGAGTCGGCCAGAGGTTTGAGACTGGGACGAAGGTTCACGTTCCAGTAGGACAATGACCCTAAACATATTGCTAAAGCTACACTGGAGTGGTTTAAAGAGAAACATTTAAATGTCTTGGAATAGCCTAGTCAAAGCCCAGACCTTAATCCAATTGAGAATCTGTGGCATAACTTGAAGATTGCTGGACACCAATACAACCCATCTAACTTGAAGGAGTTGGAGCAGTTTTGCCTTGAGGAATGGACAAAAATCCCAATGGCTAGATGTGCTAAGCTAATAGAGACATACCCCAAGAGGCTTGCGACTGTAATTACAGCAAAAGGTTTGACTTTGGGAGCATGAATACCTACGCACACTCCAGATTTCTGCTTTTTCATCTTAATTATTTTTGTCTCACAATAAAACAACAATTTGCACCTTTAAAGTAGTAGGCATGTTGTGTAAAGATGAGCTTAAACAATACTTAAATACTGAGAGGAGAAAAAAGAATTCTGACACCTCAAATTAACATTAGTTTGCATTTATAGCTTCTAGATGTCTACGGTAAGCACCAATGAGCTTTTTGTAGCAATGTGGGTCAATTTTGACCCATTTCTCTTGGAAATCATCCCCAATTTCACAAAGGTGTTTCTGATGGGCGCACAATTTCAAAACCCTCAATCAATTTTCAACAAGATTCTAGTCAGGACACTAGCTCGGCCATGCAAGACCTTCTCAAGTTAAGTTATTTTGGCTGTATCCATCTTCTCCACAGATACATTTCTTGGCCAATGACATTGAGTTCTCCTTTATTATGTCCCATCTCTCCATCCATGTGTCCGCTGATGGCAGTAGAGTTTCCAGAGAAACAGCCCCATATCAAAGAGTTTTGTGTGGGGTGTAGGAATGGAGATGATTACAATGCAGTTCATTTCATTGCTTATTGTTTTCTGTCTAACATGCTGCTTTCAGATCGTCCTGCAACTGCAACTCTTTTTTTTTTGAGTGACTGATGGACGGCTTCCGTCTTACCTTAGCCCAAGAGCGTGTTGTGAAATCTTGCTGCACCTGTCCAGGGACAATTAGTTGTAGTTGCATGAACTTTCCACCTCAGTTGTCCTAGCAGGGATGTTTAAAGTCTTTGCTTTTTTACTACAGCTACGGTCACACTACAGCTCGCGATCCTTTATTAATGAAAATGAGGCATTTTGGTGACGATGCATGGCGATATACAGGCGAGCTAAAAGTTGTGGTCACACAGCAGGCGATCACTTGACCGTCATGCCTTCGCACGCTCAAGCGGCCACTCTCTCTCACAGGACCCAGTCATTATGGGAAACACCTGATGCTGATTTGAGCACTGTTTTCACAGACTTTGCGAAGTATTTTCATTATCACGGTCATGTTTGTTTCTAGCCATGTTTATGACTCTACTTTCGGTTTCATTTGCGTTTTCTTACTCTGACCTTGCCTCACATTTTGTTTTTGTAAATATCATGCCTGCTAATAAACACACTTTCTGCACTTAGATCCGTCTACCACTGCATACCTGACAGAATACTTCACAAAGTCTCTGTGAAAGCAGCGTCCTTATACGTGCGTGCTGATTGCGCTCAAATCAGCATCAGGTGTTTCCCATAATGACTGGGTCCCAAGCATGTGCACACAGAACACTCTGAAGGATCCCTGAATGTAAATGCACTTTTTAAGTCTCGGCGAAGGTTAGGCTATGCCGAACTGCTGTGTTGAGGAGGCTTGCGCGAGCATCGGGGACATGAATTCAAGACAAATACATATCAAGAGGCTCGACAAAGGTTCCCTGAGCTTCGGGAAATATTCCCAAACCCATCTGCAAGTATTCGCCGCTTAGTTTGCCAACAAAAACATCACCACCAACTTTCAATGCGGGCACTGAAATGTTTTTGCGACATTTTTGGCCACTCTTGAGGTGGAGACACACCAAAAAACAACTCGCGAAGGTCTGAGAACATTCGCTGTGCATTGCACAATTGGTGGCGATGCTACCAAGTTTTCATAAACCTATCGTGAGCTGTAGTGTGATCAGGGACTACATCTCTGTAGCTTTTCCCCATTGTTTGTTGTTTAATAATGTTTTCCTTCACCTTCATCATCAATGGTACTTGTTGCGTGAAATCTTCCCAACTAATGGAAACATCTTTTATAATGACACCTGTTGCAAGCTGGAAGAGAACATTTTTTGCAGCATTAGATATCAAATCTATAAGAAGGAATCTTGATTCGTCACATGCACACCAAGCACAGTTAGATTCATCCTCTGCATTTAACCCATCTGAAGCAGTGAACACACACACACATACCCAGAGCAGTGGGCAGCCACACTACAGCGCCCAGGGAGCAGTCAGGGGTTAAGTACCTTGCTCAAAGGCACTTCAGCCCAAGGCTACCCCATGTTAACCTAACTTCATGTCTTTGAACCGAGCGGGAAACCGAAGCACCCGGAGGAAACCCACGCTGACAACATACAAACTCCACACAGAAAAGCCCCCGCCGGCCGCGAACCCAGAACCTTCTAGCTGTGAGGCGACAGTGCTAACCACTACACCACCAATGCCACCCAAGTTGATTGCTTACTCTCATCTCATTATCTCTAGCCGCTTTATCCTGTTCTACAGGATCGCAGGCAAGCTGGAGCCTATCCCAGCTGACTACGGGCGAAAGGCGGGGTACACCCTGGACAAGTCACCAGGTCATCACAGGGCTGACACATAGACACAGACAACCATTCACACTCACATTCACACCTACGGTCAATTTAGAGTCACTAGTTAACCTAACCTGCATGTCTTTGGACTGTGGGGGAAACCGGAGCACCCGGAGGAAACCCACGCGGACACGGGGAGAACATGCAAACTCCGCACAGAAAGGCCCTCGCCGGCCACGGGGCTCGAACCCGGACCTTCTTGCTGTGAGGCAACAGCGCTAACCACTACACCACCAATGCCACCCAAGTTGATTGATTACTTTTTTAATAAATATATTTCTACCTATGCTTATGAATACATATGTTCTTGTTGTTATTTATAAGCACACAGGACATAAAGTGGATATATGCATTGGGTATATAAAACAACAAAACCAAAAACTTTCCCCTCACTGCAGTTTGTTAAATGAATGACTTCTGGCATGTAACAAATTGCAGCCAACTTTTGCATGATCCTCCTTATTTTACACCTTGTTTATGGGTGTATTGTTTTTTAAAAAAGGTCATTAGAAATACAAGAAAATAAATTAAGATTTTTATATGTCATGACAGCATGCGTGAATGGTCAGTAAAAACAAACAACAACAACAACTCTGTCCTGTATTTGCACCACTGTGGCACAGGACACTTGACCTTTTGTTGTAACCTCATGTTTATGATCTTCCTGTCAGTCACAGCATCTTGCTTTGCCCTACTTAGCCCCGCCCCCTGTTGATGCTGCAGCATCAATCCACAACATTACTCAAACCTGAGAGAGAGGAAAAAAAAAAACAACTTACGCTAAACTGCAGTTTCCGGTGTCTCCTCTTCACGCGGCTCGTCCTCCATCACAGCAGACCTGAATGCACCCCTCTCTCTCTCTCTCTCTCTCTCTCTCCCCTTTTTTTCTTCAATGTGTCGGTGACCTGGAGCACTGACACCCTGCAGCGCCCTTTCACTGCTGCTTTGATGGAGGCGGATGAATGACGCTGCTGAGTGTGCGAGCACCGCGCACTGACGCTGCAAAAACACAATGACGTAACGGTGCGGCGCTTCTTAAAGGGACCTGAGCACCAAAACTAAAACAACTGGCAGCGTCCAAAAAACCAAACTAGTGCACTGTAACGTTAGGGGTTGAATCACTCTTAGTACAGCAGTGACACTGACATGCTAGTCTGTATATGCCAGCGGTGGAGTGTTTTAAACAAAACATCCATTCATCCAAAAATTGAATGGCAGCGTCATTCATCCAACAATTGTTGGAGTGTTTTAAACAAAACAACATGTTTAGTAACTGATACCAAGGTGAGAAGTTAGGCTACGTTCACACTGCAGGCTGAAGTGACTCAAATCCGATCTTTTCGCCCATATGTGACCTGTATCCGATCTTTGATTGACAATATGAACGACACAGATCCGATTTTTTCAAATCCGACCCAGGCCGTTTGGATATGTGGTCCTAATTCCAATTCCTATGCGCTCTTTTCATATGCGACTTCAGTCTGAACCGCCAGGTCGCATTCATCCGACTTACACGTCATCAACAAGCCACAAACGTCACTATTCTGCGCTGAAGTAGGCGGCGGGTCTCTCAAAAAAAGTTACAACAACATGGCGCATAATCACGGGCGCAGATAGAGGGTGGGATTCGTCCCACCCAGATTTAAATTCACCTCGTTCGGTCCCCCCCCACTTATAGGGAGGAAAAAACGTCTATGCTGTCTTTCTTTGCATAAGGCAAACCTCACGGAAAAATCAAAAGACTAATTACCATTCGGTTTATTGAGGTGCACAGCAGTGTATACATAGTTGCAACAATTCACATAAAACAAAACAAAGACTGATATTTGGTTGGTTGAGCTGCGCAGACTGCACAGGTTGCGAGCTCGAGCTTGGTTGCTATGGTAACCCACAAGTTTGACAGGCATATCGGGGTTGGGGTTGGTTTGCTGGCAGCTTTGTCCCCCCCAGTTTTTTGTCCCCCCAGTTCAAAAAAAACATATCTGCGCCCCTGCGCATGACATCAATGCGAGGGACACTTCGGGCTGTGAAGGTTCTGAATCTTCTCAATGGAAGGACGCAGAGGTTAGGGAGCTGATTTCCATTTGGGGGGATACAGCTATTCAAGCTAGATTGGATGGGTCATACCGCAACCGGGCGGTTTTACTTCCGTAAACACTGGCCATGCTCACTGCGTGTGACGTCGTCGTATCCTGCAATGCGCATGCGGAACACTTTTAGGTCGCTTTTCGTTCATACTGAGGATCACATACAAGTCGCATATATTTGTTAATGTGAACGACCTCACAAAAAAATCGGATTTCACAAAAAAATCGGAATTGAGCATTAAGCCTTGCAGTCTGAACGTAGCGTTAGTGGTCGTGTGCTGTGCTGACGTCACAGAGGGAAATTGTTGGCGCAGTTACAATGGTATTTAAAGGGGCTGGCTCACCCTTTCCAGAATCCTCTTCACCAAGTACTGAATCGCCATTTTCAATGCTAGCAATATTCCAAAAAACAACCTATGCCGTACATCTTGGAAGAAAAAAAGAAGAAACCTTTATTCGTCACATGCACACTTCAAGCACAGTGAAATTCATCCTCTGCATTTAACCCATCTGAAGCAGTGAACACACACACACACACCCAGAGCAGTGGGCAGCCCAGAGCACCCAGGGAGCAGTCAGGGATTCGGTACCTTGCTCAAGGGCACCTCAGCCCAAGGCCGCCCCACGTCAACCTAACTGCATGTCTTTGGGGGAAACCAGAGCACCCGGAGGAAACCCACGCAGACACGGGGAGAACATGCAAACTCCACACAGAAAGGCCCTCGCCGGCTGCCAGGTTCGAACCCGGAACCTTCTTGCTGTGAGGCGACTGTGCTAACCACTACATCACCATGCCACCCAAAGAGGACTTAAAAGAGGACTGAAGGCAAAATTTATCAAAATTTTCTCTCTCATTTTATTAAATATGCATTTTTGATCACTATTTTGTCACTGCTATAGCAAGTTGAGTGTTTGAAGTGCTATTTTACATCAGTCCATATGTCAAAGCAATGGCCATAAACGAGATTCGTTGAGACCTGTGCGAGACATCGTAGGACGGAAGTAAAACGTACAGTGGAAATCAAAGTGACCAACATCTGCCAACGTTGTCAAAAGACGCACGTGCCGTCTTTCGAATGCTGACGTAATCAAACCGGAAGTTTTGTTTGTTTTGATAGCAATCAGGAAAGTTTGAAAAAAGTAGGCAGTAATCGTCATTTAAACTCGTTTTTGTGCAATATTTTGTTTGGAAAACGGTTTTCAAAATGGCGGCACTGACACTTCACGTTTCGAAGTCTCGCACAAGTCTCGTGAAGATCGCGCGGATAAGTGGACGCCTGCCGTCGACCAAGCGAACTAAATTCAACATGGCTAAAAACCGAATACGCCGATGAGTATCATATTTAATTGCAATTAGTTGCCAATACGAGTTAATTAAGAAATAAAGCAAGTTTAAAAATGACTTCAGTTCTCCTTTAAATTGTAACGTGAAGTTGAGATTGCCTTAAAAGTATCTATAATTTAAATTCCTTCGACCAATCCAGTCCACTCCATTTTCATATGGTTAACTGGACCCAAACTGGCTGTCTTGCAGGTGGCCATGAAGGAAAGATACCTCGCAGCGATTCCATATATGACAGTTCAAGATGGGCTTCAAAGGGATCACTAACAATGATTTGCAGAGGTTTTGCTGCACAGAGAGCAGTCACATGCTTTTGTTATATTAACAGCATTTAGCAGACGCTCTTATCCAGAGCAACATACAACATATCCAGAGCAGCAGTTGGGGGTTAGGTGCCTTGCTCAAGAGCACGTCAGCCATTCCTGCTGGTCCAGGGACTTGAACCAGCAACCTGTTAGTCCCAAAGCTGCTTCTAGAACCATTAGGCCATGGCTTCCCCTTTGAAAACAAAAACAACAAACTGGATTCTGGGAAGGTGAGCCAACTCTTTTAATAGGAGAAAAATTAAACAAAATCTTAAAACACAAAAAATAACTGTCCAGTTTTACTCACTGCCTTTAAAGAATGGACAGTGTAACTGCTCTAAAATGTGAAGTAAAAACACAGGTCTAGCAAGGACTCCCTAAAGTGAATGACGCATGAAATGGAATGACGAATGACAGGTAGTAAATTTGAACAATAAATGGTCCCTTGTCATTCAGATTCTTACAAATGGAATAACGATTGAAATCTTTAGTTTTAGACCTCCCTAGGATAAGATAAGTGGGTGCTTGGTGGGATATCAGCTTTTACAAATGGAATGACAGGGTTTCTATATGTATTGACTTACTTTGAGCTAATGTTGTCAGTGATATCACCTTTTACAAATGGAATGATAAGGTTTCTAGGTGGAATGACATACTTTGAGGCAATGTTATCAGTGATATCAAATTAACAAATGGAATGACATTGTTTCTAGGGTTAGGTTATAGGTGATATCACTGATAACATTGCCTCAAAGTATGTCATTCCACCTAAAAACACTGTCATTCCATTTGTAAAAGGGGATATCACTGATAACATTAGCTTAAAGTATGTCATTCCACCTGGAAACGCTGTCATTCCATTTGTAAAAGGTGATATCACTGATAACATAACCTAAAAGTATGTCATTCCACTTAGAAACAATGTCATTCCATTTCATGAGCTGAAAGCATGTCATTCCACCTACATTTCAATCGTTATTCCATTTATAAGAATCTGAATGACAAGGGACCATTTATTGTTCAAATCACTAGCTGTCATTCGTCATTCCATTTCATGCGTCATTCACTTTAGGGAGTCCCGGTCTAGCGTCCTTACTGGCTGGCTGCAGTATGATGTGTTTCACTGACAGAAAAGTCTATTTTCCATGTCACTTTTCTCATCTAAACTGTCTTTTCATCTAGTGTCTAACTTGATCAGCTAGTTTTCCCTATGCTGATATCTAAACCCTTTTTTTTTTTTTTCCATGAGAAATTAGTTTTTAAAACTTTATTCTACTGTATCAGAAGAACGCATGGTTACACTTGGGAATGGAATGATTGCCAAGGCTGTTGGGAGAAGGGGGTGGGCCTACCAAATGAGTAGGTACCCAGTCAACGGTAAGCTATTCAAAACAAAATAGCCTTGTTAGAGAACCTCTTCAGACAGTGGCGTTTTCTTCTGCCAAGCGCTCGACTCTAATAAATGCTTGCTGGTAATGCTAAATGTTTACTTATATTTACTGTAACAGCAAGGAGTTTCTGTTTGCAATCTCTCTCTCTCTCTCTCTCACACACACACACACACACACTAATAAATGCTTGTAGGTAATGCTAAATGTTTACTTATATTTACTTTTTTCTTGCTCATTGTTTGCATGTATATGCATATGTATATATGCATGTGTATATGCGTATGTATGTAACCTCTGCAATAAAATGTGAAAATGTGAAACAATTGTCACTTAACCCTTTCAACTTAATGAATAAACATTTTTGCAAAATGCACTACAACTACCAAAACTCTTCACACTTCTACCACCCATACCTACATTACTTCCAGATTCTGAAATTGCAGTAACTCAAAAGGAAGCGCATGATGTTTCAAATGTGTGAAAATAGTAAAAGTTGTGTGAAAATGAAGCAGCAGCACATAATTTTGATTGATTGTGTTGTTGTATTTTGGGTAGGTCATCCACTACAGCGAAATTCACAGCAACTTCAATGTCCACTTTCTCTGTGTGATAATGTATTGCCCGTATACATGCAGATGTTAGCCTAAGTCTAAGACTATTGCCGCTTTTCCACTACCAACGCGGCTGAGTTGGGCTGAGTCAAGCTGAGTGGGGCTGTTGGAGTTGCATTTCGACTACAACCACGCTGAACCGTGCTGGCTGGAAGTGGGTGGACAAATTGGGTGGAGTTAGCAAAAGTGGGTGGACGTCACGTGATGTCGTTAGGCGGCGCAAACAGTGACATCAGTGGCCTTTTAAGCGGTAGTCTCACAACCCGGATAGTAAACAATAAACATGGAGTCGTTAGTGTTGCTGGTCTTGGTGCTGTGGCTTGTTGTCACCGACAACGCCAACAGATACTGGCAAGAGCGTATAGATGAGGCGAGGCGCATAAGGCTTCAGAAATTCTCGTAATTCTTCTTCTTCCGGGTTTACGGTGTTTACAGATCCCAGCGTGCTCGCGGGGCGTGTGTGGGCGTGTGAGGACACTCCTCCTCACCAATCAGTGCACAGGGGAGTGTCTCCTCACGCCCCTAGCCTCACTCGGCTCGGTTTGGCTCGGTTCAGCCTCACTCCAAAACCGTGTGAGTTTTGGGGGCTGAGCAGGGCTGAAGCGAGCTGAGTCGTGCTGTTCTTAGATAGTCGAAACGCGAGCCGTGTCGGGCTGAAGCGAGCTGAAAAATGGTAGGGGAAAAGGGCCATAAGTGTACCTGGTGCTAAAAATCAAAATAACACAAAGGAATGGACAACCAATCATTTGTACAGTGTAGGCCACATTTCGTGCGACAACCATGGCGCACTGGGGTGCTTGGCCAAATTATGTCCCCACCAATATCAACACCGTTTTTACGCCCTTGGGTGTACGTGACTTCGACACTCATCTCCACTGTACAGACTCTGGCTCCGTAGCAATAGCAGCAGAAAGTTCGTATCGTGCAAAGTCTGCCTCTAAATTTGACCACATGACGGAGGAATTTTGTCTTCATTTCTATAGAACAGAAGAGCATGGAGCCACACCATCCTTCCTTCCTTTTATTTATTTATTTAGTCATTGGTTTCACTGATGGCACTGGGGAAAACAAGAGCTTCTTTTCCCACTCACTGTTTTCCGTCAACATCCAATTTTGTATTAACGAGAAATCCAATGTAGAAGCAGTGGAAATGGTGCAATGGTGCAAAAAAAAAAAAAAAAATTCTGGAATGCAATGTAGCTCTGTGACACAGTTGTGCAGATTTATGGAAGAGCGAGACTTGCTTGGCTACTTGGTGTTTTATGAGATGATGAACATGAAGGTATTGATGGTGGTATTAGTATGAAAGTTGGAGGTTTGGAGGCTGATTTGTTTGAGCAGAGTGAACAGATGTGAAGGTGAGAGAGCTGGAAAGACTAAAGCGCTGCTGCAGTACCACTTTCAGCAAGTAGTTGAATGGCATTGTGGGTAGTGTAGAACACCACTGTAACCAAAGTGAAAATGGACATCAATGAATGAAGTTTAAGCAGAAAAAAAAAAAAAAAGATCACGTTTATAAGAACCATCGATACGCAAGGTGTTCAGGGTGGACGTCTCATCATGACACTCCCCCAAACAGTCAAGAAAGACTTTTTAAAAATCTGGTATTAAGAAATGCATTCCTAACTTTATCATCAAACTGAATTGCTCAGTATTAATGTAATGTATATAATAACCATAAATAAATGACTAATTTCATGGAATATCAAACAGTCAAATTTACATTTACACACGTCATAAATATAATCTAACTAACCATATGAAAAAAGTTTACTTGGTTTCCATAAAATAAGAACAGTAGGTTCCGTACACAAACAAAACAATGATATGGCATATAACCCAGAACTATAAGTCAGAAGCAACCTCACAGAACAAACCCAACTTTCAACTGGTCACAACCCACACACACACACACACACACACACACACAACTGTGTGACTTACTGGTTGGAGATTTAATCCACTAAACATCCTGAAACTCAAAACCGGTGAACAAAACCTGTCCATTTTGTTTTGTGCCAGATTCTAGTCGATTATGTTCTACAAGTCAGAGCTGATAATGGATGGCGGAAGAGTGCGAGAAACGGTGCAAGTGCGTCCTTTAAAACTGTGAACACGTCCTGCGTTTAAGGACCCTTTAAGTTACTTCTTAAAATACCAGTGCTTAAGTACTCAGGAGGATGCAGTGGCACAAGGGGTTCTTCTTTAATTGCGCCGTCCTAAAGTTTCTGAAAAATGGGACCAGGTGTGATGATGATGTCACTGTAAGGGGCACTCTGGTGCAAGCCTACAGCCTGCTGCTTCTTCAGCACCAGCAGACAGAAGAACATGGCCGCTGCGTTGGCTCGACTGCGATCCTCGCACATTTCACGAAGGCTGAATGTGGCACTGGGGCTGCTGTTCTGCTTCTGTTATGACATATATATATAATTACTACAGATGTTAATCCAGAAGCATATACAAAGCCATACAGATACATATGGAGAATCAAGCATGCCAAAAAACTTTCAGTATGACTTCTGTTTCAAAGTTATACCTGAATTATAATCAAATATACCATGCACTGAAAGGCTCCAGCTGAAATTATGGATTCTCTGAGGTGACTGGATTCTCGGTGCTATGGTACGCGCCTCGTCGGCTATCAGCTCATATACGACTCGATTTCATGGAATAACTTAAATATTCCTCATCAAAAAATTCCAAACTAAAAGTGTTAAGACTGAATCTCGGCATAAACGCACTGGAGGCAGCCATGTTTGTTATTTACGTCGATGCGACCTTCGAACTGCGCATGTGCAATGTACCATGCTATCGCCTGCCTCGCTAGGCATGATCATGAAACGTAGATCTACGCGCACACAAATGCTCGCGGAGCCACAGCTGTGACTCATGTCAGCCATATACCGTAGCTTGAAACTGTGACATCAGTTCATGGTATATCCTGGATATACCATGACACTCACACCATACCGCCTTCTTTTTTTTTTTTGATATCACGAGATACATTGCTTAATTAACAGTGGAACTATTTTATGTCACGTGAGCCATTCTTGACCAATCCCTGCATGGGAATTTTTTGATGAGGAACGTAATATGTGGCATTTCTGCCCTCAAGCTTTACCAGGTCTGAGGACCTTCTGAGAAGCTAAAACCTGCTTAAAGGAAAACTCCACTCTGAAAGGCATTATAGACTTAAAATATTTGTTGGTTGGTGCTGTATTTTCTTATTCCTGTGAAAAGTTAGTGGTGGTTTCTTTTTTTTCACTCATTATTTTACAACATAGAATTAGTGTTGGTGCAAATGCTGGACTCAAAGTTCCAGAATGCAATACAGCTATACAACCTGGTTACACTAAGCTAAAGCAGAGACACGGTTCGTGATTTCTGAGATGACGAACACAAATCACAAATCACTAGTTCGTGATTTCTGAGATGACGAACACAATGGGGTTGATGCTGGAATCTGATCAGTTTGAGTAGAACGTACAAGAGCTGGACAGACTAAAGCACTGCTTCATCAGTTGCTTTATGTATGAAGCAAATTTCACTGGTTAACAGCTTCCTCACACCAAAGTGAATAAACCAACATGTCAATGAAAGAAACCTCCACTCAGAATTTAATGACAAAATAAATATATCTTATGGCGTATTCACACCTACGTTGTTTGGTCTGGACCAAATGACCAAACGAACCAAATTTCCCTTGGTCTGGACCTTTTGGGTTGGTCTGAATACAAACCACCGAACTCTGGTCCGGACCAAACAAGCGGACCGAGACCGAGCTGCAAGGTCGGACTCGGTCCGGACCAAAGGAACCCTGGTGCGGATCTTTTGGAGGTGTGAAAGCAGACCGGACCTAATCCGACAGTTTTGCTTTTTTGTACCTCGGGAGCTTCCGTCGTTTGTCGAGCATTATGGGAAACAGAGTCTTGACACTCCACCGCAAAGTGCAAACACTGTTTCGGTTGTCAAGGGAACCTTACAACAGTCGTTCAGTCATTCAGACCAGTGGTAGGCTAGACTACAGAGTACAAAAAATGAGTAGGGGGCAAACGTGGGCCGAGGAAGAAACGCGTACCCTTGTGGATATATGGGCAGATGTCCACATATCTGAGCTTTTGGAGAGAACACGCAAAAATGCCGACGTGTTTGCTGTATTCAGTGAGAAAATGAAGGAGAACGGGTTCACGCGCTCCCCAGAACAATGTTGGCTAAAAGTGAAGAAACTCCGTCAGACCTACATTAAAATCAGGGATATTCTTTCAAAAAGTGGCGGTACTAGCGACGCAAAAAAGAAATTCATCTATTGCGTGAAGAGCCAGAACTGTCACAACATGATGTGCGCTCATCAGCGCTATCCTCCGTAGCCGCCTTGCCCTTTGTCGTCGTCGTTGATAAATTACTTGTACAACAGCATAGTAATCGCACAATTGTGAAAACAGTAAAAACTGGAAAAAACATATAGCTTTGATGACATTAAAAAGAACAACAGCACGGAAAGCCTCCATGACTACTTTTGAACTTAACGCTTTGTGCGCGTGTCGTCTCTGACCAATAGCTGAACGACCTCAGGGCGCATGGCTTTGTTGACAGATTTTGGTCCGCTTACTAAAATGTACAGTGTGAAAGCGAACCGCACCAAAATGAAAAAAAAAAAAAAAAAACATTTGGTTCGGACCAAAGCAAGTGAACTATCGAACTATCCTGGTCTGAATACACGCTTACTGTAGATCACATGTTAATTATCAAGCTTAGCATGCAAGTCGTTCATGGTGGAGTTTTCCTTTAAGGCTAACCGGCTTCTTACAATGAGGGGTGTGTAGCTCTTCTTCCAAGAGCATAAGATATGATACTTGATCAAACAGATGCAACATAATTCAGTTTTGTGGTGAGACACCACACCTTTCAAACAGACGCCTTGCCTCCTTAACTCTTTACCCCTTAAAGCAATTGCTACAGCCACCCTTGTATATGTATACAGTTAGGTCCATAAATATTTGGACAGAGACAACATTTTTCTAATTTTGGTTCTGTACATTACCACAATGAAGTTTGAACAAAACAATTCAGATGCAGTTGAAGTTCAGACTTTCAGCTTTAATTCAGTGGGTTGAACAAAATGATTGCATAAAAATGTGAGGAACTAAAGCATTTTTTAAACACAATCCCTTCATTTCAGAGGCTCAAAAGTAATTGGACAAATTAAATAATTGTAAATAAAATGTTCATTTCTAATACTTGGTTGAAAACCCTTTGTTGGCAATGACTGCCTGAAGTCTTGAACTCATGGACATCACCAGACGCTGTGTTTCCTCCTTTTTAATGCTCTGCCAGGCCTTTACTGCAGCGGTTTTCAGTTGCTGTTTGTTTGTAGGCCTTTCTGTCTGAAGTTTAGTCTTTAACAAGTGAAATGCTGCTCAATTGGGTTGAGATCAGGTGACTGACTTGGCCATTCAAGAATATTCCACTTCTTTTCTTTAATAAACTCCTGGGTTGCTTTGGCTTTATGTTCTGGGTCATTGTCCATCTGTATTATGAAATGCCGACCAATCAGTTTGGCTGGATTTGAGCACACAGTATGTCTCTGAATACCTCAGAATTCATCCGGCTGCTTCTGTCCTGTGTCACATCATCAATAAACACTAGTGACCCAGTGCCACTGGCAGCCATGCATGCCCAAGCCATCACACTGCCTCCACCGTGTTTTACAGATGATGTGGTATGCTTTGGATCATGAGCTGTACCACGCCTTCACCATACTTTTTTCTTTTCATCATTCTGGTAGAGGTTGATCTTGGTTTCATCTGTCCAAAGAATGTTCTTCCAGAACTGTGCTGGCTTGTTTAGATGTTTTTTTAGCAAAGTCCAATCTAGCCTTTTTATTCTTGAGGCTTATGAGTGGCTTGCACCGTGCAGTGAACCCTCTGTATTTACTTTCATGCAGTCTTCTCTTTATGGTAGATTTGGATATTGATACGCCTACCTCCTGGAGAGTGTTGTTCACTTGGTTGGCTGTTGTGAAGGGGTTTCTCTTCACCATGGAAATTATTCTGTGATCATCTACCACTGTTGTCTTCTGTGGGCGTCCAGGTCTTTTTGCATTGATGAGTTCACCAGTGCTTTCTTTCTTTCTCAGGATGTACCAAACGGTAGCTTTTGCCACTCCTAATATTGTAGCAATTTCTCGGATGGTTTTTTTTCTGTTTTCGCAGCTTAAGGATGGCTTGTTTCACAGGCATGAAGAGCTCCTTTGACCGCATGTTTTCTTCATAGCAAAATCTTCCAAATGCAAGCACCACACCTCAAATCAACTCCAGGCCTTTTATCTGCTTAATTGAGAATGACATAACGAAGGAATTGCCCACACCTGCCCATGAAATAGCCTTTGAGTCAACTGTCCAATTACTTTTGGTCCCTTTAAAGGAACAGTCCACCGTATTTCCATAATGAAATATGCTCTTATCTGAATTGAGACGAGCTGCTCCGTACCTATCCGAGCTTTGCGCGACCTCCCAGTCAGTCAGACGCAGTCAGACGCACTGTCACTCCTGTTAGCAATGTAGCTAGGCTCAGCATGGCCAACGGTATTTTTTGGGGCTGTAGTTAGATGCGACCAAACTCTTCCGCGTTTTTCCTGTTTACATAGGTTTATATGACCAGTGATATGAAACAAGTTCAGTTACACAAATTGAAACGTAGCGATTTTCTATGCTATGGAAAGTCCGCACTATAATGACAGGCGTACTAACACCTTCTGCGCGCTTCGGCAGCGCATTGATATCTGAGCTCCGTATCAATGCGCTGACGAAGCGCGCAGAAGATGTTAGTACGCCTGTCATTATAGTGCGGACTTTCCATAGCATAGAAAATCGCTACGTTTCAATTTGTGTAACTGAACTTGTTTCATATCACTGGTCATATAAACCTATGTAAACAGGAAAAACGCGGAAGAGTTTGGTCGCATCTAACTACAGCCCCAAAAAATACCGTTGGCCATGCTGAGCCTAGCTACATTGCTAACAGGAGTGACAGCACGTCTGACTGACTGGGAGGTCGCGCAAAGCTCGGACAGGTACGGAGCAGCTCGTCTCAATTCAGATAAGAGCATATTTCATTATGGAAATACGGTGGACTGTTCCTTTAAAAACAGGGTGGCACATGTTAAGGAGCTGAAACTCCTAAACCCTTCATCTAATTTTAATGTGGATACCCTCAAATGAAAGCTGAAAGTCTGGACTTTGTCCATGTCCATTATACAACTATAACTTGAATATGTTTCAGTAAACAGGTAAAAAAACCGAAATTTGTGTCAGTGTCCAAATATATATGGACCTAACTATATACTGTTCACCCTGAGAACATATTTACAAGAAAAAAAGTCTAAAGACAAGGTTTTGACAAGGCATCATATGTTGTCATTATGGGATATACACGGGGTTGTCATATGTAGTCATT
Source organism: Neoarius graeffei (assembly GCF_027579695.1). NCBI lineage: Eukaryota > Metazoa > Chordata > Actinopteri > Siluriformes > Ariidae > Neoarius > Neoarius graeffei. Next base: position 18,169,709 of record NC_083578.1, on the reverse strand, counting down.
AAAGGATATACACGGGGTCGTCATACGTATGTCATTATTAAGGGGTAAAGAGTTAAGACATCCGTTTACAGAAATACTGTACAATCCTTCAATTTAATTTGTTACACTATGTGCTTATTTTAACATCCCCGATTTTGTTTATTTATGTATGGGATAACTGGTGCTCTATGTGATCATATTATTTAGTCCTCCAGGCTCCATGCGCAATAAATAAATAAATAAATAAATAAATAAGTAGTAGTTTGGGGGGGTTGGGTGGTTGTTTGTTGTTGTTTCTGCTTCACTTCATTGGAAAAGACGACCATAGAGGCCCTTTCTATTGGGACTGACAAGCCCAGAAACACTTAAAGGGAAAGAGAGGAAGAGTAAGAAACAGTGCAAAAGGAAATTTATTTGATAAATGTTAATAAAATCATTATACTAATAGAATTTAAAATGTTCCCCTAATTGACACAAATGTAAATAACATGTTCATATCAGTCTATCATAAGCATGATAATCATTGAATCCTCAGTTCTGTTCATTTTTAACTGTCTGGCCAGTGTGTGTATCTGTCTGCTCTGTGTGTGTTTGCTAATTTAGTAGATCATTTCGATTTCCCTCCTTCTCTCAACCCTAAATTCTTCATCACACAGCACGTCAAGTTTTGCCTGCTTCAGAAACAGACTGTCCCTGTGGACAGAATTTAGAATATCTTACTTTGATAGCTTGGAGAAGATTCTGTGCTCGACTAGTCATTCTCTTCTCCACATTCTGGCTGTCCAGGGCAGATTGCTGAAATGAAAAATGGAGGGAAAAATATGGTATGACTGATTATTGAAATACAACATGGTGTTTCAAAGAAGTGAGAGAGAGAGATGGAGACAAGAAACATCCTCTCCTCTGTAAAATTAATATTAATACCCTCAAGTTCTGGTTCATATCCGTATCAGAGAGAGAGAGAGAGAGAGAGAGAGAGAGAATGTGTGTGTGTGTGTGTGTGAGAGAGAGTGATTGAGAACATCTTGCACTACCTGTGTCTGTGTTTGCATCAGTGGAGTTTCACTGTCCATTCCAGATGTATGGACAAACACTGACTCCTCAGAGAGCGGCTCTGGACGCGACACCTCCAGCCCGCTTTCCTGTAGGAGAGAGAGAGAGAAGAGGAAGGTGAGAACACAGACGAGGAGGAGGAGGAATATAAACAGTGGGTGAACTGTGCATGACGGCATGTTACAGAGTGAAAGATAAGTCTCTTTTTCAAACAAGATTCTGATTTTCAGAATTGTTAAATCAAGAAGCCAAAAATCTACACAAAACCCCACGTATATAATCTTTCCACCGTTTTTTTTTTTGGCATACTTTATTTTTTATAAAATTAGTTAATCACTTTGTTTATTAAAAATTCAAAGCATACATAAAGTAGGTAATTTTTATTCTCTCTCAGTGCTGTAGGTATGTAAAGTACTATCTAAGTTATACATCATCATTATGTTATAGGCTATGTAGTGGGCATGAAGCCTTTTGGAAGTTGGGCTCACTGCACATGGGGGGGGGGGGAATCCTGCATGTGTCAGATTTTTACATGAATCCCAGGCCACCTCCAAAACATGCCAGTAAGTGGACTGGCTACTCTAAATTGCCCCAGGTGTGTATGAGCACGTGCGTGGTGTCCCGTGACAGAATGGTGTCCCATCCATGGTGTATTCCCGCTTTACTTAGACTTAGACAACCTTTATTGTCATTCAGTATGCAACACGTGTACACACAACGAAATTTCGTTGCAATTTGGCTCAGCACAGAATTAAATATAAAAGTAGATTAAATGATACAGCAGCAAAAATATTATAAAAGTGCAATCGTATAAAGTGACCTGTGGAATTAAGAATTGTTCAAGTATAAATACAAGTTTAGAGTTTGGATTTGGAGTTCAGGAGTCTAGTGACCTGGGGGGGGGGGGGGGGGGGGGGGGCTGTTACAGAACCTGGTGGTCCTGCACCGAATGCTGCAGAACCTCTTTCCAGAGGCCAGGACGCAGAACAGTCCATAGTGAGGACTCACTAGTGAGGGGTCACTGATGATGTTTACGCCTAGTATTCCCAGGATGAGCTTCATATACTCAAAGCCCCTGACCAGGATAAAGAGCTTACTGAAGATGAACGAACGAACATAAAACATACAAGCATGCATAAAATCTAAACATCAATGATAAAATGATAATACTGCCCCCTAGTGCTGAAGAAAATATTACAACCTTTCACCATCTGTGATTTCTTTTTTTTTTAAGATTTTTTTGGGCTTTTTGCACCTTTATTGGATAGGACAGTGTAGAGACAGGAAATGAGCAGGAGAGAGAGACAGGGAGGGATCGGGAAATGACCTCGGGTCGGAATCGAACCCAGGTCCCCGGATTTATGGTATGGCGCCTTATCCACCTGAGCCACGACGCCCCCACCATCTGTGATTTCTAACGTCAGCTCGGCTTTTGTCAGGATAAAATTATAGACTCATTACTACTCAAGCGCATTTTAACACTATGTTAAAAATCCACTTGTAATGGAATTTGACAAGAAAACTTGTACGCTACACAATGTATAGTAATATGTTTGGAGAGACTGCTTAGGTTTGAGTGTGTGAACATTTCTAACATTGGATTCTGGAGGCTCTTTATGTATGAAAGATGTTTCGATAAAGCCGGATGCCTCTGCTGCTCTGTTCTGTTCCACAGTCTCTTGCAGTAAGCTCATCTCCTCCATCATGGACACAGCAGTGCGCTCACTCTCAGCTGAACATACAGACAGCAAGAAAAAAAAAAACACCTTTATAAGCAGTCCCATAACTACACTTCAGTGGCTGTGTGGCTGCTGTAATGACCATGGTGTGTGTGTATATGTGCACATGTGGGTGTACAGGTGTGTGTATTACCCTCTCTCGCCTGCTCCCTTGTCTCCTTGGGGTCACTTTCATCTCCAGCGTTGCTGCTCGGCCCCATTTTCCTAGGTAACACATCTCTCGGGAAGAGCTAGTTGATGGAAAGAAGGACATTTAGGCCAGAGTGCATTGCTTTAGTGAAGAACTGACAGAGTAATTACCCAGAATCCACCACTTTGACAGAATAATAATAGCTAAGAGCCTTTTCTTGCCCTCTCACTGGGATGATGGATAAACCAGACCAAACAAAGACACGAATGGCTGTACATCTTGCCGTCAGTGTGATATGGCCAATGCCTCAAGGGTTTCTCATTAAATACTCTTCCTTAAGATACGCCATGTTTCTGTAAAAGGATACGTCGACAATATTTATTAACAATTCAGCATCCTTGAGGTAAATTAAGCTGCACTGCTAAATCTCAACTTCAGCTCACAGGGGAAATATATTGCTCTCTGAACTGTGAACTCAGACCCCGAGATACTGAGTGTGTTCTTGCATGTACTGTAGTAATTATGGCGAACACAATAAATAAAATGTGGGAGGCCAGACACTGATTAGTGCTCGGACTGCATTACAATGACCACCTGTCGCCAACATGACACGACGAAACCATGGGGGTGTGCTCAAGCATCTGTGGGGGAAATGCAAATCTATAAACCTTTTCTGATACAGAAATTCATAAAGCCTCTGTGAATGTGTGTGTACGTACACACGCTACCTTCTGCAAGTCACGGTCATTGACAGGAGTGCAGAAATGCGAAAACAGATAATCCACGCCTCCGTTTTCCTTCCAGTCCATGAGCTGCCTTGTAGGTGGAGCTATGTCAAGTGAGGTCAGGAGGTCAGAGTAGTCAGCTAGCTGCGCCTTGATGGCTTCGTTCGAAAGCTGTTTAGACTGATCTACTACCAGCTTCCTTTTCCTGCTCCCTTTCTTCCTCACTGAAGAGGCTGAGAATAATAATAAAGATGTGACTGATTAACTGTGGCTCAAAAGATTAAGATGTGTTTGCTGTGGACTGTTTCCTCCAAGACTTTTCTTAAACTGAATGCCATCAGCTGGTGTTGGCCTTGTAAAAAATATATTTACTTCAATACCAGCATGCATCAGTGCATCTAGCTTCATCAATGCACTAATCAACTTTACACCTAATTCATATTACTAACACTGTAAGGTCTGAATTCAAGGCCTGGTGAATACAGATGATGCTGCCAATATCTTGCACCACAAACCATATTTCTCTGTATATTATGTACTATTTGTGATGGCTACATCCTTGGATGAAAGAGACATACGTGTAACAGCCACAGGCTCGAGTGCAAAGCCTTCCTCTGCATTCTTCAGCAGTGTGGTCTCATTTACTGTCGGAGTCTCTGGCAAGGCCTCTGAAGTAGCTATGGAAGGCCCTGGAGATGGAGAAGCACAAAAGTGAAAATCAGGGCATTTTTCTTTTAAACTTGGGCCACTTGACCCACATTTGTTACTATGTGATCCATTTGTGTTATGTCCTGAAGCAGTGTTGAGACACAAGTGCAGGGGTGCAGATAGGATTTTTGAACTGGGGGGACTGAGCTGTCAGCAAATGATTCCATTTTGTTTAAATGCATATTTTATATATATATATATATATATATATATATATATATATATATATATACACACACACACACACCAGTGGCGGCTGGTAGTCTTTCAAACAGGGGAGGCTGGTCGGTGATGATATTTCCAGATTTTAAAAGAAAAAAACACATCAATTTTGCCCATACTCTTGCCTCTGATCTGGCTGATTGTTGGCACCGTCACAAACTGTGAAATAACAGGTTCTTTTGGCCCATTAGCCTACTGTCCAATATACATGATGGTGGTGTTGGGGGGGGTATATTTTAACATTTTATATTTTTGTTGAAACAAGAAAAAATGTCTGCACACTTAGATCCTTTAGTTCATTTAATTGCCAAGCTTTCGGTCAGAGACCTTCCTCAGGGCACCTGAGGAAGGTCTCTGACTGAAAGCTTGGCAATTAAATGAACTAAAGGATCTAAGTGTGCAGACATTTTTTCTTGTTTCAACAGTCTTTTGGTTTTGTTTGGCACCTTTTTATCGTGAGCGCGGTGTGATCTGTTTAAAAACATTTTATATTTTAAAATTGCGGCATGTTGTTTAAAAATTTACCTCGGCTGTGTTTTTGTTTAAAAATGTTTTCCAAATTGGAGCGGTGTTTAATTCATATCCAGAAAAACATATATTCCAATATAATATACTCAGCATAAACATTTTAAATAGATTCTATATTTTTGGTCCATCCATGACATATTACTAAAGTAGCCTATTTACTGTTGTTGATGTGGGTCACTTGCTGTTAGCCAATTCACTTTCTCGTACCAGGAGAGCTGAAAGGAACGAGTATTATTCCCTACCTTTTTCACCAAGTCAATTTGAGGCGTTGGCCTACCCTGCTCTTTAATTTTAATTTTTTCCTCGAAAGGAAGACTGGCAAATGGCTTCGCCAAAATTAAATCAGCAATGCTTGGCATCCGTGCGCAGCTTTCTTGCTAGCTGACTAGCCCCCTCAAGTTCAAGTTCAGTCACTCAAATAAACAAAATTTCTGGAACTAAGATAGCAAACTTGACAACACTATATTTACACTTTATTTACAATGAAAATATATACAAACTAAAAAAGCTGGTAGAAACCGTATGTAATGAATGAAATTGAAATGTAAGCCAATCTCTTACAATACACCACAGCATTTGCGAATCCGCATGGGACTGAACTGATGTTGCCAGATACTGCTGACGTTATCCAGCCCAAAATATGTTCAAAACCCGCCAAAATGCACTTAAAGCCGCCCAATTGGGCGCTAAATCACCCAATCTGGCAACACTGTCCGCTGCCTGTCTCTAGTTGAAACGAGCTGTCAATCAAAGAAAATATCCGGCCGCTTTCACCAATCACCAGTCTCCTCGCGGAAACTGCCATGTCCCTCCCATGTGAGGCTCGGAGTCCGTGGGCGGGCATTTTCGCAGTATTTGTCCAATAACCGTCTTGCATTTTGAGATTGAAAAGCGCAGAGCTCCCAAATGCCGTTGAAGTCCATTGAGGCTGGGAGTCCGTGGGACTCCGTGGGCGGGCATTTTCGCAGTATTTGTCCAATAATCGTCTTGCATTTTGAGATTGACAAGCACATAGCTCCCAATCCACTGAGGCTGCGCTGCATCGCGCTGTCACGAGGGGGAAAAACTCACGCACACATTAGGCGAACTGGGGAAAGTTATAACGGAATGATTTCGCACTGTAGTGGGTTGAGCACATACATTTCTATGATTCTGGATCTGAAATAGCAATGTTATAAGGTCGGCTATAACATAAGCCTAGCGGAATTCATCCTACACGATGTTCGTCATTTTTAGAGGAGGCTGAGCCTCCCTCGTTGTCTTAGAGCAATTGCCCGTGATACACACACACACACACACACACTGAAGCTTCAATATACATTAGAACTGTGAGTTTTCTAACTGAATGAACATTGGTAGACAAAGGCCTACCTGGTCAACATTAGCCATACATGATCAAATTGTTATTTGTCTGGCATGTTAATCACACTCTAAAACTTCATGTCTTCAGCATGTTTAAATAAAGCATTTGCTGATCTCAGCAGGATGAAGAATCTCATCACAGAAGCTTTAACTTCTAACAAAAAGGGAATGTCCAAAAATTAATAACAAAATAAAATTGAAATGATTCACACTCGTGCCTTCATGTAAATGATTAGAAACATAAAATGTGTATGAAAACAGAAGTATAAACACTTGAACAACAGATTCACACAAATAAAAATAAAAAAAGTATTTTTTCCAATAAACAAAATTGATCGAAAAAAAAAAATTCCCTCTGCAGCCAAACAAATTTACCGTCTAGAAGCAGACTCAGTAGGTCCCAAAAACATCTCTCCGCCGCTTCCCAGTTTAAAAACTGGGACATCATGGAACATGGAATTCGAAAAAAATGGACAGTTAATGAAATTAAACGAAAACCCCAATGTTTATGCTAGTAGATGCTAGATTTCAATGCTTTTCCGACTTCAAACTTCCAACTTACGAGTACAACTGAACGCACCATTAGTCATAGCAGAAACACTGTTGCTATCAAATGGATGAGCTGTGCAGGGTTATTAACCCAGAATTACGTGGAAAATTGAACACCTTGCTTTCCCAACTCTGCAAGGATCTGCTCCAGCCTTTCCCCTTCTTGAATCGGTGTAATGTGGATTGATCACAGACAAGGCTACTGCTGCTGCCATTTCAACTTTGTGCTGCAATGCAAGTTAGCTTAACTAACGGAACATTAATCCTCACTTTTTCTACCTATGTTTGGCGCCTTACGTAGGGACGGTGGGTGGGGGGGACAGATATGGGTCACTATAAATCTGGGGGGGAAATGCCCCCCAGTGCCATCTGCGCCCTTGCACAAGTGGGCCAAAGGCGGAGTACAGACCATTACTAATGAAATCATTCTACATTTGTGTAATATACATAATTACCACAGAGGGGCGCACAATACCATTGTTTACAGAGAACCACACAATCAAGATTTATTAAAGGAGAACTGAAGGCAAATTTATCATCAAAATTCTATTTATCTCATTTTATAAAATGTAGGAATGCATTTCTGACGGCTATTTGGTCACTGCTATAGCAAGTTATGAGTGTTTGAAATATGCTATGTAATATATCAGCCCATATGTCAGAGCAATGGGTCGTAGCCAATAAAGGAGAAAATAGCCCCAAAAAAAAATTTCACTGAGAGATTCACTGAGACCTGTGCGAGACATCATAGGATGGAAGTAAAACGTACAGCGGAAATCAAAGTGACCAACATCCGCCAACGTTGTCAAAAGACGCGCGTGCCCTCTTTCAAATGCTGACGTAATCAAACCGGAAGTTTTCCGAGTCCGAAATCGCTCCCTACTCACTATATAGGGCACTATATAGTAGGGACGCCATTTTGTAGTGCTGTCCGAAACCTTAGTGAGGATTATGTGGGAAATGCGCTCAGTATAATATGCATTTATTATTTTAAAAACCCACCAGCCGCCTGATCTGACACGTTTTAATTGTGCGACAGTAATGACGTAAATACCAGCGCGACGGACTAGTCCTTATCCTGTCGTCTTTCCAACTCTTCTCTACTCCATGCTGGTTCGAAGTCTCATCTCATCTCATCTCATCATCTCTAGCTGCTTTATCCTGTTCTACAGGGTCGCAGGCAAGCTGGAGCCTATCCCAGCTGACTACGGGCGAAAGGCGGGGTACACCCTGGACAAGTCGCCAGGTCATCACAGGGCTGACACATAGACACAGACAACCATTCACACTCACATTCACACCTACGGTCAATTTAGAGTCACCAGTTAACCTAACCTGCATGTCTTTGGACTGTAGGGGAAACCGGAGCACCCGGAGGAAACCCACGCGGACACGGGGAGAACATGCAAACTCCGCACAGAAAGGCCCTCGCCGGCCACGGGGCTCGAACCCAGACCTTCTTGCTGTGAGGCGACAGCACTAACCACTACACCACCGTGCCGCCCCTGGTTCGAAGTCGTATGGAATAATCTCCATGTTATGTACGCGAGGGAGGCGGATGTATGTGCAGAAGTATACAGTTTAATAAAGCGCAGAATATATATATACAGTGAGACAATATATACACAGGCAAACAATCCAAAACGGCAGGCGAGATCAAAAACGGGAATACAGGCAAAAGGGTCGGTCGAGGCACAAACAGTACATCAAAGGCTAAGCGAGGACAAAAACAAGAAACAGGAAATCAAGACAACGGGTAGAAAGACTCGGTAATGTGTACATGCGTATCGTAATACTTCGTGATGCAAATGCATCAGCACAGTCCTTAAATAGGCAAACACACAGTTCCTTAATTGAGCTCAGGTGCGCCTTGTTCATGGCGCACGTGCTGGAGTCCACTCGGCGTGTGCAGCCTGAGGTACACTGATGAAGCTGGCAAATCTCAAAATTAATCTAAATTGGAATGATATGGCGACCTGGCCACTGTGTAAACAGTTTTCAAAATGGCGGCGCTGACGCTTCACGTTTGAAGTCTCGCACGTGTCTCGTGAAGATTGTGTGGATAAGCGACGCCTGCCGTGGACAAAATGAACTACATTCAACATGGCTAAAAACCGAAAAGGTCGATAAGTGTAATACAATATGCCAATACGAGTCACGATATAAGGTTAATAGAACCGAAAACGTAATTGAATAACATGTTAATTAAGAAATAAAGCAAGTTTAAAAATGACTTCAGTTCCCCTTTAAGGTCTCTTATAAATTAATAAAAGGTAAAAGATAAAACTTTAAGTGACGTGTTGAATCTTTAAAAAAGGACTTACACTACCGTTCAAAAGTTTAGGGTCACTTTGAAATGTCCTTATTTTTGAAAGAAAAGCACTGTTCTTTTCAATGAAGATCACTTTAAACTAATCAGAAATCCACTCTATACATTGCTAATGTGCTAAATGACTATTCTAGCTGCAAATGTCTGGTTTTTGGTGCAATATCTCCATAGGTGTATAGAGGCCCATTTCCAGCAACTCTCACTCCAGTGTTCTAATGGTACAATGTGTTTGCTCATTGCCTCAGAAGGCTAATGGATGATTAGAAAACCCTTGTACAATCATGTTAGCACAGCTGAAAACAGTTGAGCTCTTTAGAGAAGCTATAAAACTGACCTTCCTTTGAGCAGATTGAGTTTCTGGAGCATCACATTTGTGGGGTCGATTAAATGCTCAAAATGGCCAGAAAAATGTCTTGACTATATTTTCTATTCATTTTACAACTTATGGTGGGAAATAAAAGTGTGACTTTTCATGGAAAACACTAAATTGTCTGGGTGACCCCAAACTTTTGAATGGTAGTGTATGACAAAATGAAAGAAATGTGAGCAAAACAGAATAATAAAATACCCACAAACCAAATTTACCTGTAGAATTAATAGCAGTCGGCGGGGGTGTTGGAGGGACCTCAGGTTGTGATTCACCGCAGGAATCGGTCAGCAGCATATTCTCATTAGCATTTGCAATGAACTCTGCACAGACACAAGAAACTTTGGCTACATCCACACGACAACGGCAACGAGATTTTATTAAAAAAAATATCGCGTCCACATGGGCAACGGATCAGTAAAATATCAAATACATATGGCAACGCAACGCTTGCTGAAAACGATGCAATACACATGCCACACCTCTACGTGCGCTGTAAGACGGTCCCATCGGAGACACCAGAACAACAGAAGAAGTAGGACGCATGCGCATAAACCCCTTCTTCTACCCGGCGTGAAGCACTCACAGGAACAAACACAACAAGAAGAAGAAGATGGCTGCGACTACGCGAGGAAATCGTGCCTTCTATGTGTACAAATTAGTTTTATTAGTGTGCATAGTTTTATATAACTTAATTTTCTTATTGTGTGTGAACATTTTGAAAAGCATTTTTATATAATTTATATAACTTTTTATATTGTGTGTGAACATTTTGAAAAGCAGTCTTATCCAATAAAAAAAGAAATTCAAGAAATGGTTCAGTTACTTGTTTATTTAAAAGAAAAGCTGTATACAAAAGTGAATGCAATGCAGTGGTTCATACAAAACAGCGAGAGTGATGCTTGTTCTAGTCATGTGGTTGTGACATCATCGCAAACAAATCCGTTCTACTCATCCAGACGACTTCGCAACGGCGCCGTTGCCAGATTTTTCCACTCTGGAACCCGTTCTCAAAACATATCGTTTTGGGGCACCCAAAACGCCGGTGCCGTGTGGACGCCAGGCCGAAACGATAAACAATTTTATCAGATTCACCTGAATCCGTTGCCGTGTGGACAGGGCCTTTGTCTTAAGAACAGACTCACAGAACAAGAAGTATATTTGGCTATAAGAGGTTGAGGCAGGATATTAAAATTGCACATTTTTACTACAATTTGCATGTGATTCCTTTGAATTAAGAATCTCTATATATATATTCCAAGATAGTCAAATAACTATACCAAATCTGGGAACTACATACTAGTGCTTGCACACACGTACATTTATGTAATCAAGCTATCCAGTGCATACATATATTTATACATTAATCAGAGATACCGCTATTCTGATGTTAGAGGTGATGTGCAAACAAGTTTACTACCAACAAGATCAAAAGCCATGCCCTCATCACCGAACGCATCACCATGTGCACCAAGACTTTGGAAACTTGTGTCAAACAGTCCCTGATGAGACTGGGTTTCATCTCCTGTAAAAAAAAAAAAAGAAAAAAAAGAAAAGAAACTATAAAAACTAGATATGCGCTAACGCATGCAGTTACTACTGGAATTTTCCATTCGATTAAGCTCTAGTGGGATTTATAAAGTCTTACCCAAGTCATCCATGGCGAGAAAACTGTTTCCAAAGTTTTCCTTCATAGTGATTTCCTCTGTGCGGCTCCGGTTCAGTGAGAAGTGATCTACCACGTCAATAGCGCTGGGAGAGAAACACAACCACCTCAAAATCACTTTACTGTAGCAATGAGCAGACTGGGGGGTAAACATTCAAGCCAAGAAATGCCTCGTCTGTGAGGTGGATGGAAAACGTTGTACTTGAGATCAGGCAGCTGCGACTCGAAGTCAGTGAAATCCTCAGTCAGTGTAATGGCTTTAACCATGGCTTCCATCCCTTCCTCAGGCAGATCCAACTGTCCTGTTATGACGAAGCAGATAATGATTTAAAGTTCATGCTCAATTGTGTTTGAACTCTGCTTCACAGCTTTTCTGTGACAATACCAGAAGTGGACAAAGTACCCAACTTCATTACTGAAGTCAAAGTACAGATCCCACTGGTCAACTGTTACTCCGATACAAGTGAAAGTTCTCCAGTCAAATTTTTACTTAAGTTAAGAATGTGCTTTTAAAAATACTTAAATATTACAAGTACATTTTCTGTCAACGCATTGTTGCATTATTGCCACAGCGCTGACAAAACCTAATGCCACTACCAAAGACAGAAATGTGAATTCGCAAAATGAACGCATGCTGTGCCATCATGGTGGTCTATCGTTAAGCTAGCTAGTCAGTGAAACTCCACCTGACATGCTAGCAAACTCTTTTCAAACTCAAAATCATATTGGGTAGCTAATGCTACTAGAAAAGAAAGATTTCTACATTCCGTTTATTTGGCAAGATTATGCTGAAATATATTTCTGAAAGGACTTCGGATAAGTTAACATTATTAATGTTAGCGTAACTCCATTTTTACATGCTAACTAACAGTCTCATCTCATTATCTCTAGCCGCTTTGTCCTTCTACAGGGTCGCAGGCAAGCTGGAGCCTATCCCAGCTGACTATGGGCGAAAGGCGGGGTACACCCTGGACAAGTCGCCAGGTCATCACAGGGCTGACACATAGACACAGACAACCATTCACACTCACATTCACACCTACGCTCAATTTAGAGTCACCAGTTAACCTAACCTGCATGTCTTTGGACTGTGGGGGAAACCGGAGCACCCGGAGGAAACCCACGCGGACACGGGGAGAACATGCAAACTCCACACAGAAAGGCCCTCGCCGGCCCCGGGGCTCAAACCCAGGACCTTCTTGCTGTGAGGCGACAGCGCTAACCACTACACCACCGTGCCGCCCGCTAACTAACAGTGTCCAAGTTAACTAGCTATGTGTCAACGTTAGCTGTGGACAAGGCTACGGCAACTTGGTGGGCAAATCCATAGAAAGTCATGTGATTAACCAGACTGCACAGCTATGTTTGCAAAGTTATCGCTAGCTCTAAAAGCACAGACAACTTTGTTGCAAGCTTTCTCCTGGAATAAAACGTTTATATACCTCAATATGCTTCCGCAGGTTAGACGGCGAGTTTTTGTAGGCCGTGATTTGGTTCGTTTTCGGCAAACATTTAAAACAAATCTTTAATCCTTTTAGAAAACTGAAACATGGGTTCATGGGCCATGGGTGCATGCATTCCTTAGAAGAACCGCCTCCTTCCATTCTGCCATCAACTGATCGTGTTCAAATAATGCTGCTGAGAAATCACTGAACTTGATTTTATACAGTCTATGGACATGACGTGACCCGAGTGATTACTGATCGGCTGTCTCAGGGTCACCTGGGGAAAAAAAAAACAATCAAGTTTTAGAAAAGAAAAAAAAAAACATCCACTTTCAAAGCTGCGTCATAGTAACGAGGAGCTTGACAGAAATGTAGTAGAATAAAAAGTACGATATTTGCCTTTCAAATGTAGTGAAGTTAAAGTCATAAGTTTTCCAAAAAAAAATAACTCAAGTAAAGTACAGATACTCAAAAATTGTACTCAAGTACAGCACTCAAGTAAATGTACTTCGTTACTGTCCACCTCTGGAGAATACGAGGGATAGTACTAGGGAATAAACAGAACTACCTATTTGACTCAACATGCCTAATCAACCTAGAGGAATGTGGATTAAAGCCGTATTCGCACGGGATTAGTATTACCTGTGAACCTCTGGCGATTTGTAATAATTGCAGAGAATGTCTGAGATGTTAGTCCCGTGCGAATGCGCCATGTCTGTAATTTGTAAAGTAATAATTCCGCCGCAAATTACCTACTATATTTTGTCAAACACAGACGTCCAGTGACAATACTAGTCCCGTGCGAATACGCATGTCAGTGTTTGTTATTGTAATTGCGCGCGTTTTATATCTTTTCCGGTTGCTGTGAGTAGGCTAATGGAGGCAACGGTTGAAATTTTCATGAGTACTGTTTTAGGGGCAAGTGGTAGTCGTGCCCCATACCACACTACATGGAATCCGCTTCCCAAAAACAGCAAGAAATCCAAGAGGAGAGCTCGGAGATTTTTGACCTGGATGACTTGTGTGACTGCTTTCGGTAAGGAACATTTTTAATATTTCATAGCTATAGCCAGGCCATATCCTCCATGGACTAGGGATGGCGAAAACTAAAAAAAATCTTGACCGACCACCGAGCCTCATTAGCCGGTTAAAGTCGGTTAACCTATGAGTTTAAACAGGGATGCAAACGGCGCGCCTTTTTCACTGCTCGTGCAGATCCAATTTTTTTTTTAGGGGGGGGGCGTTGGAGTGTCTGAATAATTTCATCAGAGTAAATTCTGTATTAAAATTACTACATAAGCAAATGCCGTTACAGTCCATGAAAAAGCCGTGAAAAAGTCGACATCTGCGCCTTTAGTTTGTGTGGAGAGATATGATCTGCAATAACATGCATTGTTGGCTACAGACCGAAACATACTTTCAGAATGCACTGGCCAAGGCAGGACTAAACTCCATGTGCCTTCTAATAATAATTAAAAAAAAAAAAAAAAAAAAAAAAAGAATAGTAATTTGTAAGCTAAAAAGCCTGTGTCTACACTTTTTTCTTTCGCCGAGTGGCAGCGGGAGGGCGGGACATGACTGAATGGGTGTTTCTGATTTGTCAGCTGTCTTTAACTGGGGCGGGAGGGCGGGCGGGACATGACTGAATGGGTGTTTCTGAAGTACAGGATGTTACGACATATCCGGTCGTGATGCCTGTAAATTGAGTAAATTACGGACTTTGCTTATCCCGTGCGAATGCAAGGGATTTAACACAGAGGTTGGGTGGGAATTTACAAATTACTATAGGTTCACAGGTAATAATAATCCCGTGCGAATAGGGCTTAAGAAATATTAAGAAGTGCACGAAAAAAATCCAGCTTTTATATGACTTTTTTTTTTTTAATTTAAAAATGAAATTGAGAAGTTCGGTCACCTGTTTACATACTCAATATTGAGTCTGTTCGACTCTGGTGTGGTTATGAGGTTTGGGGTCACTTCCAAACTAACCTTTCATTACATTATGAAAGGTTCACAACTACCCCCGCCCAGCCTCACTACATTCTACAGAAGCACCATAGAGAGCGTTCTGACCAGCTGCATCTCTGTGTGGTGTGGAGGCTGCAGTGCCTCTGACTGGAAGAATGTGAGGAGAGTGGTGAGGACAGCGGAGAAAATCATTGGGACTTCTCTTCACTCCATTCAGAACATCGCACCTCAGCGCTGCATGTCCCGAGCCAGAAACATCATCAGTGACCCCTCACTATGGACTGTTCTCCCTCCTGGCCTCTGGAAAGAGGTTCCGCAGCATTCGGTACAAGACCACCAGGTTCTGTAACAGGCTTTTTTCCCCCCAGGTCACCAGACTGCTGAACTCCAAATCCAAACTCTAAATCAAACTGTACTCTAAACTTCTATTTGTACTTGAACAATACCTAATTCCACAGGTCACTTTGTACTGTTACACTTTAGAATATTTTTGCTGCTGCATATTTTAATATACTTTATATTTAATTCTATACTGAGCCAAATTGCAATGAAATTTCATTCTGTGTACACTTGTTGGGTATGCAACGTACAGCATACCCAGAGCAGCCTGGGGGGCAGTTCGGGGTTGGGTGCCTTGCTCAAGGGCACTTTAGCCATTCTTGCTGGTCCAGGGAATCAAACTGGTGACCTTTTGGTCCCAAAGCTGTTTCTCTAACCTTTAGGTCATGGCTTCCCCTTTCAGAACACGATGCAACTCTGATTCAACCCAGTTGCAGGAAGTAACCAATGAATGAAAGGCTCTGACATGTACATTTCCAGTCTTCCCCTTCTCACAAATTGCTGTTCCCCTACCTCACATACTATCGTTTAGTCCCCAAAGTTTATAAAATCTGTACAATACCAAATTGAATTGGACCATCCATCCATCATCTGTAGCTGCTTATCCTGTTCTGCAGGGTCGCGGGCAAGCTGGAGCCTATCCCAGCTGACTATGGGTGAGAGGCGGGGTACACCCTGGACAAGTCACCAGATCATCGCAGGGCTGACACATAGACACAGACAACCATTCACACTCACATTCACACCTACGGTCAATTTAGAGCCACCAATTAGCCTAACCTGCATGTCTTTGGACTGTGGGGGAAACCGGAGCACCCGGAGGAAACCCACGTGGAGAACATGCAAACTCCACATAGAAAGGCCCTCGCTAGCCGCTGGGCTCGAACCCAGGACCTTCTTGCTGTGAGGCGACAGTGCTCTGAATTGGACCATGCTAACCAAAATAATCGGTTTCAACCAGGTGAGGAAGTGATCCAAGAGAAGTGTATTCCAACAAGTCGTTTATTCCTAACCAACCACATTAACCAACAAGTAAGTAATCAGCCACTTTGTTTGTCCACTGTAATAAATAATTATTTCAGCATCCTGTTACCAACACAAATCCTACCTCTTTCTAATTATTTTTTCTTCATTCTGGTTCTTCCAGATCAGCCTGAGTGAAAATTCCTCCAGTGCATATTTTTATCATGTTCCTGTACACTACTCATATTTAATTGTACAGAAAGGCAAACATCCATCCATCCATCCATCCATCCCACTTATGTCAGGGTTGCAGGGGAAGCTGACGCCAATCCCAGTTGACTTTGGTGAGAGGCAGGGTACACCCTGGGCAGGTCACCAATCTATCGCAGGTCTAACATAGAAACGAACAACTCACATTCACACCTATGGGCAATTTAGGGTAGTCAGATGACCTAATCCATATGCAGGGATGAGAATGAAAAATATTTAAAAAGTCTGAAAAAAACAGGGCGGGGCCCATGGCCCAGGGGTTGGGGCCCAGGGGTTAATGATTTTTGGCTATTTATTTATTTATTTTCTTTATTATTAGACAGGGAGATTATTATTAGACAGGGAGATTATTATTAGACAGCAGGGCTGTAACAATATGCGTATCGAAATCGAAATCGCGATACGCAGAGCCACGATCCGTATCGCGATACAAGAAGGCAGAATCGCGGTACACCCTTTCAAACTTCTCCTCAGCCCTAAAACAGAGGCGCTTCCAAACTTCAATTTATGAATACTTTACTTTTTATTTAAATTACATTTTAAACTTACTTAAATTACTTTTATTTTTTTATATCTATTAGTAAGTCGTTTTTTTCGCCGACCTGCGACAATCTTCTGCGAGTCACGCAACGTCCACACTCGCCACTGGCAGAGCATTCATTTCTTTTAAGCGATCGCCATTCTGGTTGCGACGCGGGGAGCGAATCTGTAAACAAGCAGCTCATTGGCTGGCTAGGTGTGCCACAAGCCAATCACAATCACTTGACCGGAAAGGCATGCAGTGTTGCCAGATTGGGCAGGTTTAGGTGCTTTTTGGCTGGTTTTGAACATATTTTGGGGTGGAAAACGTTAGCAATATCTGGCAACACTGAAGGCATGTCTGCCTGGGCGGAAGCCTTCTGCGGCAGTTACATTTTAACACGCGAGCAATGTTTCACCATAAAAATTCCGTAATTTCCATCCGTTTTCCGCGATCACAGAAAATCATTGGCCCTATGAGAGTGAGAGAGCCACCCCCCAAAAAAAAAATCTTAACGGATTTACATTTGGAAAAATGACTTTTTCAGAACCGAAAAAAACAGAGCTTCCGGCTCAACAGTATTATTTTGAGAAATAAAACAATCTTTGGGGCGGCACGGTGGTGTAGTGGTTAGCGCTGTCGCCTCACAGCAAGAAGGTCCTGGGTTCGAGCCCCGGGGCCGGCGAGGGCCTTTCTGTGTGGAGTTTGCATGTTCTCCCCGTGTCCTCCGGGTGCTCCGGTTTCCCCCACAGTCCAAAGACATGCAGGTTAGGTTAACTGGTGACTCTAAATTGACCGTAGGTGTGAATGTGAGTGTGAATGGTTGTCTGTGTCTATGTGTCAGCCCTGTGATGACCTGGCGACTTGTCCAGGGTGTACCCCGCCTTTCGCCCGTAGTCAGCTGGGATAGGCTCCAGCTTGCCTGCGACCTTGTAGAACAGGATAAAGCGGCTAGAGATAATGAGATGAGATGAGATGAAAACAATCTTTGGATATACATTTGTTCATTTTTGCATACATATTACTCATTCTCTGCAGTGGTCTGAATTATTTGTTATTAAATAGTTAATGTAAGTAAGTAAATGTTAATAAGTCAAATTTACTACTTTAAAAAAACATTTTTAAAAAAATCGTTGGCGTATCGAATCGTGGGTCAAAAATCGCGATACGAATCGAATCGTGAGTTGGGTGTATCGTTACAGCCCTATTAGACAGGGAGATTATTATTAGACAGGGAGATTATTATTAGACAGGGAGATTCTTTTGTGTAATCTGAGCTGAAGTGGGTTTTGTGCTTTGGTTTTTTGGGGCGCGCGCGCTCTGCCATGCCGATCCTGTAGACTGCGCTGACTCAGCTGAAAACTCCGGTCCTCGAGAAAAGAGATAAAAGCCCGCCCACACTGAAAGCTGATTGGCTTATTTTGCTGAGTAACCCAATCAGGATGCTCTTTTGGCCCTTTTCCACTACCCTTTTTCAGCTCACTTCAGCTCGCTTCAGCTCACTTCAGCCCGACACGGCTCGCGTTTCGACTACCAAAAACCAGCACGACTCAGCTCGCTTCAGCCCTGCTTAGCCCCTAAAACTCGCACCGTTTTGGAGTGGGGCTGAAGCGAGCCAAAGCGAGCCGAGTGAGGTTGGGGGCGTGAGCAGACACTCCCCTGTGCACTGATTGGTGAGGAGGAGTGTCCTCACATGCCCACACACGCCCCGCGAGCACGCTGGGATCTGTAAACACCGCAAACCCAGAAGGAGAAGAATTACGAATTACGAGAATTTCTGAAGCCTTATGCGCCTCGCCTCATCTATACGCTCTTGCCAGTATCTGTTGGCGTTGTCGGTGACAACAAGCCACAGCACCAAGACCAGCAACACTAACGACTCCATGTCCTCCATGTTTATTGTTTACTATTCGGGTCGTGAGACTACCGCTTAAAAGATCACTGATGTCACTGTTTGCGCTGCTTAACGACATCACCTGACGTCCACCCACTTTCGCTAACTCCACCCAATGTGTCCACCCACTTCCAGCCAGCACGGTTCAGCGCGGTTGTAGTCGAAATGCAACTCCAACAGCCCCGCTCAGCTCGACTCAGCACGGCACGGCTCAGCCCGACTCAGCCGCGTTTGTAGTGGAAAAGCGGCATATGTCTGGCATGCGCTACATGAACAAGCACACAGTCTCCCTCGCGCGCGCACATTCTAAGATGCGTGATGCAGACCTTAATGTTGCGCGCGCACGCTCAAAAAACGATCATTTTGGTCTGAAAAAGTCGGAAATCCGCCGATCGGCGGAAAATTCTCAGCCCTGCATATGTCTTTGGACTGTGGGATGAAACCCACACAGGCAAGAAGAGAACATGCAAACTCAGCACAGAAAGGCTCCAGTTGGCTGCGAGGTTTGAACCCAGAACCTTCATGCTGTGAGGCAACAGTGCTAACCACTGCACCCCAAAGATGTTGAAAAGTAAATCAATTAATTTGGGGGGAAACAGCAATATCATAATTGTTTAAAAAGTGTCACCTGATAGACCTCGGAGTGTGATGGTGATATGACAGGGGTGTAGCTTGGGGGGTGCCCGTGACCCCCCTTTGTCGGACCATACATTTTTTCAATAGCCGCATAAGAATATTAGAAAAGCACCGCTGTAATTTTTCTAACATTTTTTTTTTCAACTAGATTGTCACCTCAGCCTCATTAGGGTTTCTCTAACCTTGTATGGACTTCCTGTGGTTTAGGCACGAAAACCCAGTTCTGTGCAAACGCAATACGATCGCACTAGAAAGCATGGTCAAGCTGCCAGTGTAGCTGCAGTCTTTTTAGTTGCAAATTACGAGTATTTCCTCGTGTTAATAATTCGCCATGTCAAAACAAGCGAAACTTTCCTCCTCCTTTTGGCGTGAAGAGAGGTAAGCAATTCATTATATATTTTTTTCCATCAAAGTTGCATTTTGTGGCTTCGAAGCTAAGTTTTAGTGTGCTGTTTGTAGAACAGAACATCAAGAAAATGTGGAAGAAACAGCAATAATGGAAGAGCCGGTTTCTAAGCTACCTAAAACTCATCTCATCTCATTATCTCTAGCCGCTTTATCCTTCTACAGGGTCGCAGGCAAACTGGAGCCTATCCCAGCTGACTACGGGCGAAAGGCGGGGTACACCCTGGACAAGTCGCCAGGTCATCACAGGGCTGACACATAGACACAGACAACCATTCACACTCCCATTCACACCTACGGTCAATTTAGAGTCACCAGTTAACCTAACCTGCATGTCTTTGGACTGTGGGGGAAACCGGAGCACCCAGAGGAAACCCACGCGGACACGGGGAGAACATGCAAACTCCGCACAGAAAGGCCCTCGCCGGCCACGGGGCTCGAACCCAGGACCTTCTTGCTGTGAGGCGACAGCGCTAACCACTACGCCACCGTGCCGCCGCTACCTAAAACTAGCAATGGTAATTGTTTTTTGTTATATAATGTACTCAGGCTGCCAGTCAGTATGTGACACCCCCCCCCTTTGAAAAATCCTAGCCAGTATGATATTGATTCCAGTGGTTTGTTAAACAATATGCTTGGACTTTGTATAGAACAATCAGAAGCAAAATACAGGATTTGTGATCACCTGGTCTGAAAGCCACTTTGATTTTTACCACGGCATCACTGCAGTCTGCAAGGAGATACTTGGCTTTCCTAGAGTAGATCCGTACGATGCCCAAGAGCAGGTGACCTGAGGTCCGCAGCCCTATCTTGAGCTTGCAGTAAAACAGACACAGACATACGTTATACTGTCAGTGCATTTTCAACACTGAGACAACATTGCAGTCCTGACTTGTAATGCATACGTGTTAAAGTGCATATTCTGGACCAATTTCGGGGTTTTTTATATAAAAAGTATGTCCCTTTACACATTCATCCAGAAGGATAATTTTGCACAAGGCCATCTGTCTACAGCAGAAAAAAATAAAATAAGATGCGTCTGGAAAAATCCCAAGAGCCAGATCCATGACATCACCTGCGGAAGCGCCAGCAGGCTGCGCGAGCTTTGCACGGTTTCAGTGCACAGCCTGTGTAGACCAAGCGCTTCCGTTTCTCTCTCATTGTCCGGTCTTTTGGAAAACTATGAGTACTAATCCCATCAAGATTGGTGTTGCTACACCCTCCTACGATACATCTGTTAACCATTTTAATAATTACGTGATAACATTGAAGAAATTTGCAGAAAACCACCAGGTCGTTTTCTCATAAACAAACCAGCGCTGACGTAGGATTCAGAAGGAGGCGTCCCACACGCGACGTCATGAAAATCAATGTTTTCCAGGAAATCCAAATGGCAAGTTTTTTCAGAGGCAGATGAATAGACCAGTTCACACATATCGCCGCGCAGGGGTCAAAGGTCGAGGCCTCATCGGAGATGAAAACATGGTGGCAAACAAGCCAAACCTTAGCAAATACGCCTTATGGAAGAAGGCAGAATTGCAGAGGCATATGAGAGAACGGGGATTGCCAACTACCATGGGGGTAGAAGAGTTAAGGGCGCTTGCATATGCCACAGATATTTTGAAAATCCAGCCTGTACCATCCAAGGAAGACGAAGAAAAAAATCGAGGTATGTACCCGGTGATACTGCCACGCCCACTGCAGTTTTTGACAGGTCAACGACTCATAGTTATAGTTCTATATCTGACACGGAGAAATAATATAAGTCGTGCTGCCTACCAGATTACAGTCATCTGTTTTATTGTATCAGTACTAGTATCACTTGCTATACTCATCAGTCGTGTACTTCAGGTACATCTGACCCTCAGCCTGCTGCCTCAACAGCTGACCTTGCTATATCAACTCTGTCCAAACCTGACTCTCCACCGAAAGGCAGGAACAAACCAGCAGCCAAAAAGACCAGGCAAAGAAAGACCCGAAAGGACAGTGGGGACATAACAGAAAATGATGACAATAGCATAGGATGTGATCAGTGCTATAAGTGGTATCACTGGGGTTGTGTGGGCTTTGATGTTTGCTGTCTTGATAATGACTGGTTATGTTCAAATTGCTCAGATTGTTAAATTGTAATGTTACTGGTGAACTTCTTGCATGCAGGTCTTTTGTTAATACTTATCAATAGTTCATCAGAACTTCAGTGTTTTTATACCATTTAGTATTACTTTATCATTTATTAAGCTGTACTAGTAGTGTTTTATGTATTTAACCGTGTATTATATGTAGAAAAATATTACTTGCAAAATTTTTAATTCATTAAAACAAAAATATAATTGATCAACATCTACTCCTGTTAACCAAAAGGTAGTGGGAATATGTGAAATGCATTATTCTTTGCTTAGTATATTTAATAGTAGACAAGGATGTTTCATTTTTGTGTCCATTTACTTTTCATTTTGTGAAATCTGTGAAATTTAAAAATTAAAATTTAATATAAATTACAAGGGGCGGCACGGTGGTGTAGTGGTTAGCGCTGTCGCCTCACAGCAAGAAGGTCCGGGTTCGAGCCCCATGGCCGGCGAGGGCCTTTCTGTGTGGAGTTTGCATGTTCTCCCCGTGTCCGCGTGGGTTTCCTCCGGGTGCTCCGGTTTCCCCCACAGTCCAAAGACATGCAGGTTAGGTTAACTGGTGACTCTAAATTGACCGTAGGTGTGAATGTGAGTGTGAATGGTTGTCTGTGTCTATGTGTCAGCCCTGTGATGACCTGGCGACTTGTCCAGGGTGTACCCTGCCTTTCGCCCGTAGTCAGCTGGGATAGGCTCCAGCTTGCCTGTGACCCTGTAGAAGGATAAAGCGGCTACAGATAATGAGATGAGATGAGAAATTACAAGGCTTCCATCATTTTGGGACTAGTAGTAGTCATTGCTGGTGTAAGAACTACAGTCACAGAAACTTGTCAGATTTTTATTACAACCAACATTTTACATTTTAAGGCACATAAAAATCAAGATAATACTGTTGTATATACAGACAATGATTATCGGCGAGAGTGAAAATCAAAGCGGGTCCATGAACACGAATCTGACAGCTGACAAGGTCGGGATATAAACGAACTTTTGCGTTAAACTGTGTGCTTGGATTCACATAATTTTTTCTGTATACACTCAAATGTACATTACAGTCTTCTCGCATCCACTGTTCAAGCAGTCGACGTCCATTGTGGCAATCGACAACACAACAGTGTCCCCACAGCGAGCCTGTAGCCTCTGCCATTGTTGACGTGCTCTACTTCCGCTCGTTTATGAGGCCTTAACCTTTGACCTTTCCCACAACTCCTTGCGCGTTGCCGTGTTTGTGAACTCGTCTATTCGCCTCAAATAGCTTGATTTCAACTGAATTTTTCTGGTATTGCGCAAGGTAAAAACAATTGCACAATGTGACAGATATTTGACCAAAGTTTAATATAAAATAGGAGAATTACACTGATCTTGCTCCTGAATTTACCCGTGATATGCACTTTAATGAACATAAAAAGTACCTGAGGAGAAATAATATCCTCTATTGTTGCCTCCAGATTACATTCAAACACATGGGCTTTGGTTATCTTCTTTTCCCAGTGGGCTGCGAGCCAGATCCTGGCCAGGGTTCCACGTTTAGAGGTGAAGAGTTGTGTGAAGAAGGCCATCATCACTGATTCTCATTCACTCCTCAGTTCCTGCTGCTCACATCCACAGCAAAGACTCCTGTTCAGATGGAGGACACTAGTTAGCTTTCTATTAAATACAATCTGCAGTGAATGGCGTGTTGGCTGCTTAGATTGCTAAACTCCAAAATTCACTCATTTAATAATCAATTAGATATAGAATAATGTTCTGAAAATATAAATCATAATAATGTGTGCATTTATTCATATGTCAATACATCCAAGTGCGCGCGACACTTAAGCTAGCTCGACTAGCATGCTAACACTTTTAGCATGTTTGGTCAGTTAGCTGGATAATTCTGGAATTTATACTATATTAAAATTGATACGTGGGATTATAACTAAATACCTGCCGCTACAGGTGGTTTACGACACTAAATGAACGGCGTCTTGTCTTACCTTAGAGTTTTGTTTGTATATTCCTGAATGTGAAATTATTTTATTGACTGATATTAAAGCTGAGGCTGACATGAAAAAGCGCTCGCGCATCCCGCCAATTTTGATTGCTCATGTTCACGAGCCCTGAACCCAGAATTCAAACTCTGAGGTTATTAAAGCGCTCTCACACTGTTATGGGGTCAAAACTAACTCGGGTGTTTTATCTTCATCCAACGTGACCTGCTTTCGGTTTGTTTTTTATTATAATAATCCGAAAGTTACATCATGATAAACTGCTCAGCAGCGACACACTCAGGGCCTGCTCTATAAACTCACACAAGTAGTAGGCGTGTCAAGTAGGTAAGACACTCTGTCAATCATTCCTCGGATCAGCCAATCAGACAGGGGCAGGTTTACGGATAGCCAATCAGCTCACAGATAGTGACTGTCAATCACAAATTCGATTGGCCAATCAAAACGTGATGGACGGAGCTTTCATATTAGGCATCAGACTTAATAAACCATAATAACATTAACAAACCTTAATAATCCTTAAAATAGGCATTTTGTAGTACTTCAGTAAACTGAGGTCTAAAGGTTAATTAATAATATATTTGCTTCATTAATTAATTAATTTACAAAACTGTACATTATATAATGCCAGCAAACAAGTTTAAATTATTTGTTTTTTATTTATTTATCAAACATGCTAAAATACGCATTATATGCTCCAAAAATCAGAATCCTTCCTATCTATCTATCTATCTATCTATCTATCTATCTATCTATCTATCTATCTATAAAAAAGCATCATTATATAGTACTCCATCAAACAAAAGTCTATTGGGTTTGTTTGTTTGTTTGTTTGTTTGTTTGTCTGTCTGTTTATTTATTTATTTATTTATTAAAAATGTGAAAATATGCATTCTATACTCTGGTAATCAGAATCCTGAAGCTCAATAAATCTATCTATCTATCTATCTATCTATCTATCTATCTATCTATCTATCTATCTATCTAAAAAAGCATCATTATATAGTACTCCATCAAACAAAAGTCTAGAGGGTTTGTCTATCTATCTATCTATCTATCTATCTATCTATCTATCTATCTATCTATCTATCTATCTATCTATCTATCTATCTAAAAAAGCATCATTATATAGTACTCCATCAAACAAAAGTCTAGAGGGTTTGTCTATCTATCTATCTATCTATCTATCTATCTATCTATCTATCTATCTATCTATCTATCTATCTATCTATCTAAAAAAGCATCATTATATAGTACTCCATCAAACAAAAGTCTAGAGGGTTTGTCTATCTATCTATCTATCTATCTATCTATCTATCTATCTATCTATCTATCTATCTATCTATCTAAAAAATGAAAAAACATCATTATGCAGTACTACATCAAACAAAAGTCGAAAATGTTTGTTTGTTTGTTTGTTTGTTTGTTTGTTTGTTTGTTTGTTTGTTTGTTTGTTTGTTTGAATGTAAAAATATGCATTCTATACTCTGGTAATCAGAATCCTAAAGATCTATCTATCTATCTATCTATCTATCTATCTATCTATCTATCTATCTATCTATCTATCTATCTATAAAAAAGCATCATTATATAGTACTCCATCAAACAAAAGTCTATTGGGTTTGTTTGTTTGTTTGTTTGTTTGTTTGTTTGTTTGTTTGTTTGAATGTAAAAATATGCATTCTATACTCTGGTAATCAGAATCCTAAAGATCTATCTATCTATCTATCTATCTATCTATCTATCTATCTATCTATCTATCTATCTATCTATCTATCTATCTATAAAAAAGCATCATTATATAGTACTCCATCAAACAAAAGTCTATTGGGTTTGTTTGTTTGTCTGTCTGTCTGTCTGTCTGTTTATTTATTTATTTATTAAAAATGTTAAAATATGCATTCTATACTCTGGTAATCAGAATCCTGAAGATCAATAAATCTATCTATCTATCTATCTATCTATCTATCTATCTATCTATCTATCTATCTATCTATCTATCTAAAAAAGCATCATTATATAGTACTCCATCAAACAAAAGTCTAGAGGGTTTGTTTGTCTATCTATCTATCTATCTATCTATCTATCTATCTATCTATCTATCTATCTATCTATCTATCTATCTATCTATCTATCTATCTATCTATCTAAAAAAATGAAAAAACATTATGCAGTACTACATCAAACAAAAGTCGAAAATGTTTGTTTGTTTGTTTGTTTGTTTGTTTGTTTGTTTGAATGTAAAAATATGCATTCTATACTCTGGTAATCAGAATCCTAAAGATCTACTGCATCTATCTATCTATCTATCTATCTATCTATCTATCTATCTATCTATCTATCTATCTATCTATCTATCTATCTATCTATCTATCTATCTATCTATCAAAATGTAAAGAAATGCATCATTATATAGTAATCCATTAAACAGAATTACATAAATTTGTTTGTTTGTTTGTTTGTTTAATTTATTCATTAATTCATCTTCAGTCTTCTCCTTCATTCTGGTCTCGGTCGCAGTGGATCTGGACCCTGAATATAGAGCATAAATTTACACACATTAGAGTCACCAATCCACTTACATGCAAAACCAGTGAAACCAGTGGACCCGGAGGAAACCCATGTGGGCAGAGGGGGATACACGAGAAAGTCCACACAGACAGTAACCTGAGACAGGTAGCACTTGCTGAAGGAACAGCTGCAGTAACTTTTACAGGGTTAAAAGAAGAAGAAGAAACAGCTTATTGTACTGAATGTACAGTGATAACACTCAGAGTGCTGCAGTGGTTTATTAACACTCATAGTGATTAAGTACTCATGTGTCTAAGTGGGCTTAAACACTGACTGTTCATTCAGTACTTGTGTCAGTAGTTTTACACTTGAAGGAAGAGCTGCTGGTGAGCATCGCATGTTTACTTGGCCCCAGTGAAGGTTGTGCGCTCGCGCTGGGTGTTGAGTAAGCGGAAGAGGTGTCGCGCGCGCGCGCGAGGTGCGCTCACTGGAATGTGAAGGAAGACAGTCCAGCAGTGCCGAGCGCTTTACAACATCTGTACACGCTGTATCCTTATGGAGTAACACAGCTGTCGGTTAGATTTCTTTTGCTTTACTATGTCTTAGAGAAACTTTTTCAGCTGTAGGTGGGATTTTGCCTGATAGAGGTGAGTGTGTGTGTGAGTGAGTGTGTGTGTGTGTGTGTGTGTGTGTGTGTGAGAGAGTGTGCGGTTGATGGAGTCCACAGGCGCGTGCGACGAAGCGAATCTCCGCGAGCTCTTCCGCGCGTGCGACGTCGACAACTCGGGCGTGATTGAGAAATGGGAGCTCGAGCAGATGTGCTCGGAGCTCCGCGTGCGCTCAGCGGACATCGATGACATCTTCACGAAACTGGACACGAACGAGGACGGAGCGATAAACATGGACGAGTTCATCCGCGGCTTTCACACAGCGGCCAGCGTGTCGCCTGAAGGAGACATGAGAGAGCGGCTGAACGGCGCCTGGGAGGAGTTCAGGAGCCGGCTCGGGGAATTGAACAAATTCATACCGCGGTGAGGACAAACACCTCTCAGACACTTCTGCTACAATTATTCAGTGAAAACATAGGACGCAAACCCCTAAACACTGAGGGCTGAGTAAACAGTCTGAACTCAACATAAGGATGTTTAGGTCGTAATTCAATATTGTAGTAAATTCCTGTTAGAACTAGATAGAACTGGGAATGCCTCCGTCAAAAATGGTGAAAGTTTGGTGAAATTCCTTTCATTTGCCTTGGAGATATTGTGTTCACAAGGTTTTCAGACAGACATTTGACCTCACAGTAGACTGCACACCTTATTAAGTTGTGATTTGGGGATGGACATTTGACCTCACAGCAGGCCCGTTTCAAGCTATTTGGGGGCCCTAGGCAAAGGGGGATCTGGGGCCCATAATTATCCCCCCCTCGACGAAAGGCCTTATGGCCGCCTACCCACTGAAGACTTAATAAATAAACATCACACATATTGTAATCATTCTTACGATTTTTACTTAATAAATGAACTCTTTACATTATTATAAATAATTATCAAACCCAGTGAAACACAAGAATAGACAAAACACACACACACACACACACACACACACACACACACACACATATATATATATATATATATACACTGTAAAATAT
Source organism: Neoarius graeffei (assembly GCF_027579695.1). Taxonomy (NCBI): domain Eukaryota; kingdom Metazoa; phylum Chordata; class Actinopteri; order Siluriformes; family Ariidae; genus Neoarius; species Neoarius graeffei. The sequence goes on along the minus strand of NC_083578.1, from coordinate 18,141,639 downwards.
AATAAGTTGACTTTACTTAAAAAAAAATATGCAAAGTCGTTGCCTCAAAAAAAGTCATTTATGTTGATTTAGATAAATTAGATTGGGTTAACTTATTTTTTGTGAGTTTGCAGTACTCAAATTAACTTAGATTAGTTTGATTACATTAACTTATTTATTTTGAGTTTGCAGTACTCACATAAACATATTAATTTGATTACATTAACTTATTTATTGTGAGTTTGCAGTACTCATCTTATGTAATTTTGATTACATTAACTTATTTATTTTAAGCTTACAGTACTCAAATCAATGGCTTTCAGATATCTTTTTTCATAAATTTAACTTAATATTCATGAATTCCATTGATTTGAGTACTGTAAACTTAAAATAAATAAGTTAATGTAATCAAAATTATATAAGATGAGTACTGCAAACTCACAATAAATAAGTTAATGTAATCAAATTAATATAAGTTTCTGTGAGTACTGCAAACTCAAAATAAATAAGTTAATGTAATCAAACTAATCTAAGTTAATTTGAGTACTGCAAACTCACAAAAAAATAAGTTAACCCAATCTAATTTATCTAAATCAACATAAATGACTTTTTTTGAGGCAACGACTTTTGCATATTTTTTTTAAGTAAAGTCAACTTATTATATTTTACAGTGTATATATATATATATATATATATATATATATATATATATATATATATATATATGAGTGATTCCACGCTTATGGGTACTGAAATGGGGACATGAACTTATTTTTAAAAATTCACCTAAAACCATTTCTTTTTTTTACCATCGGGTCACAAAACATGTAATCTTTAATGAATGATATGTTAAAAGATAACTTTAATTTTCTGAGATGTGATAAAAACATATTTATATGCCAAAGTCAGAACGTAACAGAAGTGTTGTGGACATGTATATTCTCAATTTTAACAATGTAGAATTACTTTTTGAAACATAGGAAGGTGATGTTTTAGCAAATATAATTAATAAACGTGTAGTAGAATAAACATACACATTCTTTCAATAAGATTAACATGGTATATAGCTAGATTGTAATTAATTTGTAACAGACGCGAGATGGACAATCGTAACAGAAGTAATGTAACAGACATCATTTTGGAACTCGTAGGCTTGACTTTGGCATATAAATATGTTTTTATTACATCTCAGAAAATTAAAGTTATCTTTTAACATATCATTCATTAAAGATTACATGTTTTGTGACCTGATGGTAAAAAAAGAAATGGTTTTAGGTGAATTTTTTAAAATAAGTTCATGTCCCCATTTCAGTACCCATAAGCGTGGAATCACTCATATATATATATATATATATATATATATATATATATATATATATATATATATATATATACAGGGTGCGATTTGTCAAAAAACCAGAAGGGGGGATTTTTTTTTTTTTTAATCATGAAACGTCACAAAATTAAGGTAACAGTAGGCTAACAGCTCAATAACATCCGATGATATCAAATGAATAACACTAAATGAAAACGAACACTAAACCAGAGATAGTAAATTCATCTTCCTATCTCTCTGACTAAATACATGAACACTAACACAACAAAGTTCGCATTGCTTGTCGCGTTGCTGTGATGTTTCTCTCCCTCCGGATTAAATGGACAGTGACTCGAAAATCACTAAAATACATGAATACCAAATGAACAGTTTGCTCTGATGGCGCAGTTCACATTGTGCGCAGCTTTCCGATTTAAACTGTTTTTTTTTTCTCATCCTTATACTTCCTGTTTCATGGATTGTAACGGATTTGCTTATTTAGTAATTTTAATACAGAATTTACTTTGAAATTATAATCAGACACTCCAACGCCCCCCCTAAAAAAAAAAATCGGCCATGAAAAAGGCGGCATCCGCCAAAAGGCGCGCTGTTTGCATCCCTGCATAGAACGCAAAGATATTGTTATTATCTACAATGTATCTATTTGCTGGGGACGTTCGTGAACATCAAAGCTGCCACTTTGGGTCATTTTGAAAGTGAGTGCAATGTAGACCATAGAAAACTGTGTCACAACATGCCTGTCATGTCAACTTTTTTTTTTGGTTTGTTTGTTTTATTGACGGGGTTGTCCCCGAGGATTTTTTTTCAGCAGAGATAAAAACCAGAGGGGGGAGATGATCCCCACCATCCCCCCCAGCAAATCGCACCCAGTATATATATATATATATATATATATATATATATATATATATATATATATATATCAAATATGAAAATAAGACAAAGTAATATAAAATGTGCAAATAACACTACACTAAATATTTACAGTATATACACAAGTAGAAATAACTTCAAATGGTGATTAAATGATTACAAACATGAATAAGAATCTTAATAAGAACCAGCACACACAGAAAAGTGCAAAAGGTATAGAAAAACACATAAAAATTTAAGAATACACACCTAGAATCATGGGCAAAATGTCTAAAACTGCTGCTTGCGGGCTTTGGCTTCAGCAAAGGCAGGGACAATACCCTCCATGTCCAAAGACCTGCGGACATCACATTCAATTGACATCAGTGCCACTTTTTTTACATAAATAGGCTATTTATGTAAAAAAGAGCTTTCTTGTGAGCCATCCCCTGTCCTACTCCATTCATGCTCACGACACACTACTTCTGATGAAAGCCATGCAGCTCGCTGAAACTAACTCTGACTATGACATTTTGATAAACACAATAAGTTAATCTGGGAGAGGTTGACAGTCTTTCACCTATTTGTGTGGCACATATTAGAATTTTTAGCCAGTCCTTGCAAGTTTGTAAGCCTGTTGTGCATGACAACGTTTACATCACTGTTATAAACACTGTCTACAAGATAACTACCATTAACGTAAGCTAGCTACCAAATTTGCTTGTTGACCTGCTTGGTATTAATGAGTGTGTACATTCTCACTTACCAATGTCTTGTTTTTTTCTGTCTTCCTCTTCCGGCTCCCTGAGGGGTAATTTCGCTTCATATTTGATTTTGGGTTTTTTTTGCCGCGGAGCTCTGCAACCACTTGACTGGACGGAGATGGGCATTGAGGGGTTGACAACAGACTGTCATTGCACTTTTCGGCCAAAGCATGTAGGGAGGCGCTGTTGTGCATTAGGGGGCCCCCCTTGGAACTAGGGTATTTCAACAATTGTCATTAGGCGCTGCGCTGCCTCGCTCAAAACCTTGTCATTGCTATTGAATACATAACCAGTCGTTCGGCAGCGGGGGCCCTTCGAGGGCTGGGGCCCTAGGCAATTGCCAAGTTTGCCTACCTTGTTGCAACGGGTCTGCCTCACAGTAATCTTGACCTTAGACCTTTTGATCTCAAAATCTAATCAGTTTATCTTTGTCCCCAAATGCACAAATGGTGAAAGTTTGGTGAAATTCCTTTCATTAGTCTTTGAGATATGGTGTTCACAAAGTTTGGGGATGGACATTTGACCTCACAGTAATCTTGACCTCTGACCTTTTAACCTCAAAATCTAATCAGTTCATGGTTGTCCCAAAGCGCACAAATGGTGAAAGTATGGTGAAATTCCTTTCATTTGCTTTGAAGATATTGTGTTCACAAGGTTTTCGGACAGACATTTGACCTCACGGTGACCTTGACCTTAGACCTTTTGATCTCAAAATCTAACCAGTTTATCTTTGTCCCCAAATGCACAAATGGTGAAAGTTTGGTGAAATTTCTTTCATTTGCCTTGGAGATGTGATGTTCACAAAGTTTGGGGATGGACATTTGACCTCACAGTAATCTTGACCTCTGACCTTTTAACCTCAAAATCTAATCAGTTCATGTTTGTCCCAAAGTGCACAAATTGGTGAAAGTTTGGTGAAATTCCTTTCATTAGCCTTTGAGATATCGTGTTCACAAGGTTTCGGGACGGACGCACGCACGCACGGACACACAGACGGACGGACAAATGGACAACCCGAAAACATAATACCTCCTGCACCTTAAGGTGGCGGAGGCATAAAAAAAAGGAATTATGTTCCTCTAACACCTGAACAGTTTAACAGGAGTTCATTTAAGACAGTAGGCTACTTCGGAACTGTAGGTGTTAATTCACTTTAATAATTATGTCACCTCACAGCAAGAAGGTCCTGGGTTCGAGCCCAGCAGCCAGTGAGGGCCTTTCTATTGCCCCTTTTCCACCAAAGCAGTTCCAGGGCTGGTTCGGGGCCAGTGCTTAGTTTGGAACCGGGTTTTCTGTTTCCACTGACAAAGAACTGGCTCTGGGGCCAGAAAAACCGGTTCCAGGCTAGCACCAACTCTCTGCTGGGCCAGAGGAAAGAACTGCTTACGTCAGCAGGGGGGCGGAGTTGTTAAGACCAACAACAATAACAAGATCACGAAAGATCGCCATTTTTTTAAAAGATATTTTTTGGGCTTTTTTCACCTTTTATTGGATAGGACAGTGTAGAGACAGGACAGGAAATGAGTGGGAGTGTTAGGGTTTTGTTGGGATTCGAACCTGGTTCGTTGGTGTGATAATCCAGCAAACCCCCACTAGGCCACCAGGGGGATAACTCAAATGCAGAGGCGTGAGGCGGAAGTAGAAAAAGAATCAAAAGGTTTATTTAAACTATATACACTATATACAGGGCAAAACAAAAGACAAAAAAAAACCAAAGAGTATAATCCAAAAGAAAAGCAAAGTGCAAAAATACAAAAGCTAAGAAGATCAAAAAACACAGTACAAAGGAAACTGGAGATAAACATAACAGCACAAAGACTCCATGACAAGAGGACTGAACTCAGGGGTATAAATAGACAAACTAATTAAGGACACAGGTGAAGATAATTAGGCAATTAACACAAACTCAAAACACAGGAACAGTGGCGGCCTCTAGAGGCCAAAATGAACACGACATGAAAAGGAAATAACAGCGGCCTCTAGAGGCCAAAACAGTCCTAGTCCTAACAGGGAGAGAGAGAGAGACGGGGAGGGATCAGGAAATGACCTCAGGTCAGAATCGAACCCAGTTCCCTGGATTTATGGTATGGTGCCTTAGCCACCATGCCCCCAAAGATCGCCATTTTTAAGTGACGAGAAGCAGCAGCTGTACAAACGTGAAGTCATCCATTATTATTATTATTGTTGTTGCAGCTGCTTCTTCCGCGTTGTTTTTGCTTCGATATTCGCGCCAAGGTTTATGCAAACGTAGCGACGTAACTGACGTATACAGCGACATAATGACGTATACAACGATGTAATGACGTATACAACGACGTAACTGACGTATACAGCGACGTAATGACATGTCTTCTCTTAGCACCGCGAGCTATGGAAAAGCAAGCTGGTTCTCAGCTGGCTCGCAAGTTGAACGAGTTGTGAACTAGCACCAGCACTGGCTCCGAACCAGCCCTGGAACTGATTTGGTGGAAAAGGGGTATGCGTGGGTTTCCTCCGGGTGCTCCGGTTTCCCCCACAATCCAAAGACATGCAGGCTAGGTTAATTGGTGGCTCTAAATTGACCGTAGGTGTGAATGTGAGTGTGAATGGTTGTCTGTCTCTATGTGTCAGCCCTGTGATGATCTGGCGACTTGTCCAGGGTGTACCCTGCCTCTCGCCCATAGTCAGCTGGGATAGGCTCCAGCTTGCCTGTGACCCTGTAAGACAGGATAAGCGGCTACAGATAATGGATGGATGGATGGATGGATGGATAGAATTATGCTTCTCTTTTTGGAGAGCAGTAGCTTTCTCCTTACAACCATGCCATGCACACCATTGTTGTTCAGTGTTCTCCTGATGGTGGACTCATGAACATTAACATTAGCCAATGTGAGAGAGGCCTTCAGTTGCTTAGAAGTTACCCTGGGATCCTTTGTGACCTCGCTGACTATTACACGCCTTGCTCTTGGAGTGATCTTTGTTGGTCGACCACTCCTGGGGAGGGTAACAATGGTCTTGAATTTCCTCCATTTGTACACAATCTGTCTGACTGTGGATTGGTGGAGTCCAAACTCTTTAGAGATGGTTTTGTAACCTTTTCCAGCCTGATGAGCATCAACAACACTTTTTCTGAGGTCCTCAGAAATCTCCTTTGTTCGTGCCATGATGCACTTCAACAAACATGTGTTGTGAAGATCAGACTTTGATAGATCCCTGTTCTTTAAATAAAACAGGGTGCCCACTCACACCTGATTGTCATCCCATTGATTGAAAACACCTGACTCTAATTTCACCTTCAAATTAACTGCTAATCCTAGAGGTTCACATACTTTTGCCACTCACAGATATGTAATATTGGATCATTTTCCTCAATAAATAAATGACCAAGTATAATATTTTTGTCTCATTTGTTTAACTGGGTTCTCTTTATCTACTTTTAGGACTTGTGTGAAAATCTGATGATGTTTTAGGTCATATTTATGCAGAAATATAGAAAATTCTAAAGGGTTCACAAACTTTCAAGCACCACTGTAGCATGATATTGAATGAGTCGAAGACGAATCCTAGCTGAATGGAATATATCTGATATACCACGAAAAACTGGGGGGGGGGGGGGGGGGGGGGGTTTAACTTACCAATATCCAGTGCTCATTGGTAAAGAGAAAACTTTCTCATTGAATATTCGCATCAGCTCTGACGTATGAAGTCATGTTGTCTTGACAACTATGCAGTATCGTAAACCATATTCAGTGCTCATTCTCTATTGGGTAGCGTGACATAAAACATGTAGGATAAGCGATATGCTAACAGTATTGCATGCTGTCAAACCAAATGAATGAAATCGGCTGGAAGGGAATAGAATGCATGCTTTTATTCCATTATAAAAGTATCCTGTATGTATAATAATATACAGTAGAGTGCACAGTTGATAGAGATTATAACAATATCATGTAGACTCTAGTTTTCCCAACAGCATGGCTATTACTCCAATGATACATTTAATGATAATGATAATCCAGCTGACTACACAGATGTTTCAGATGACAAATAACTACTTTGTGTAAAAACTTGTGTATCACTCGGAGTAGAAATGATTTGAATGACTAATTATATTGTAATAACAAGCGATGATGTGTTTACATAGCCTGGCAAGCCAGACTAAATGTGAATATTTAGTCTGGTCTCGGTCGTAGACATTTCCGAAGGGTGGGGGTAGGAACAACCCGTTGTCTTTCAAACTGTCTCTGTGCGTATAGGCCAACGCTCTGACCAATCAGCGCAACAGTGACTGTGACGTAGTCAGAGCGACAGAAAGCAGTGGGGGAGGCCTTGAAATAAATAATTTTTCAAAATGCGTATTAATTAATAAACAGGTTCTAGATATTAAGAAGTTTGGAGATAATGACCACAAGTTTGGAGTCTGTACCACATACTTAACATACACTTGTTTTTTTTTAAGTGTTTTTCAAGGGTTTGCTTAAACTGTTTTTGAGAGTTTTTATTTAGTGGTGTTTGGTGAAATAATTTCCCTTAAATTTAAAATAACTGGAAAATAAGAAACAATCAAAAAGTAATGTTTCAAAGCTGTTTATTAATTCTTCGTACTGCACAAACTAGCCCCATCCTTTTGGCTACGAGCGGAGCCAGCTGGTAGATCAGACTTTTGCCATAGCCGGTTGGCAAAACAGTGAAAACGTCCTTCTTGAAAAGGAATGAGCGGAGAGCCTCTTCCTGCTCATGTTTCAACGAAAACTCCAAGTCTAATTCTTCTAAAACTGATTCCAAAGCGGAGTCAAACTAGCGCTGTTCAATAGCCGTAGCCATCTTTCCTGTTGTGCTTTCTCCAGCGTCGCGCAGCCTTGTTGTCACTCCTGCAAAAGCCCGCCCAAACAATCCAAACAAAAACCTTGCGTTGTGATTGGCGGGCACGATTTAATGCCCAGGGTGTTTTGTTGATATGGTGCGAGGCTAGACCCACTCGTAGGCAAAAATATTTTTGGCCGCTAGGCAGATGGGTCTAGTTTACTAGGCTAGTGTTTACATACAGCTATATTTCATGACAAGGCAAGTGTTGCCATCTATTGCCATCTGTTCATCTTCAGTAATCGCTGTACTCTGTGGATCAGAATACTGCCTGGATGGCATGCCAGTCCAATGCAGAGCTAGAATATCTCTATATCTTTGCATTTTTAATTTAACCAGGATATTCCTATTTAAATATAAATTCATGGCTATAGAGATCTTGCAGTCACGTGACCGGAAAGTACACAACCGCCATCTTGTCGGTAAAAAACACAGCTGAATACTGCTGCACTCGTGTACAGAATGGATCAATTTCAACCGACGGACTACACGGCTCATTTTTCTAATGAACAGATAACTAGATATATGTCTAAAATAAATGATCTACAGATTAGTGACCCTTATGGCTTACCGGACGGAGTTTTAACGACCGGATTTTGAACTGCCAGCGGAATACCCGGACGTGTATAATTACCTCATTAACTTTCCCTCGCTGTTCAGTGGTGAAGCACTGCATGCTTATAAATCTCTGGACAGTTATCTTTACAGAAATTCAGGATTTGTCAGCGACTCAGATGTGGCATCTTGTAAACAAGAATCCTCATTGGATGGGTAAGTCACTTAAGTATTGAGTATAGCACTGACCAGCTGATTATAGAATAGAATAGAATAAGGTAATTCCAACTGTAATTCCAAATCGTCCGTCTTGTTTACATGGATCTGGCGTTGGAGAGGTAGAGGCTTAGCAGTGGAGGTTTGAGTGGCTGTTTTCTGAGCTTAGTCAACAGGCCGGCTCTGCAGCCTCGCTTTTGCTTCCGCTCCTGGCGCCGCCTCCTTCGCTTTGCTTCCAATAACAATCCACGGAGACCCCGCTGGTCTCGCTATCTCGTCCGGAATGTTGTGCATGCGATGGAAATCGCTACAAACCATCATTTTCTGCTGGAAACCAATGTCCAGTAAGTCCATACAGTTGTAGTGGATATTGAAGTCCGGTACAGACGAACAACACGCAAAAATACACACAAAAAACATAAAAAACGTGCACAGGTAGGGAGAGCTTGTAGCCGCAGCCGTTGTAGTAGAATTGTATATAGTAGGGTTTTCCAGAAGAAAAGGTAGAAGTAAAAGCAGAAGTAGAACCAGAAGTAGAAGTAGAAGGCAGAATATGGCGTTTGACCGACAAGATGGCGTCTGTTACAATCTGGATCGGCTGTGACGTCACATGCAAGTGCTCCATAGTAAGACAGCAGCTATAGCTTCACAACAATTTTATCAGTTGATTTTTTTTTTTAATTCCACTGAGTATCAGTAAAAGAAGACATGATGAGTGGTCAAAAGTAATGGTTTGATAAATTATGCAATCAAGTCCTAAGAAACACCTTATAATGAAACACACCTATGGGTAAACTCATCATGAACTGTTTGCTGAATGAGTCAGTAAGTTTAGCTGGCCAGATACTTTATACTCCCTCTGATAGACGTGTTTACTTTTTTTACTTCTGGGATGTACCTGTAGGTTGTTTTAGAATATTATGCTCAAACTTGCACTTTTGGTTTTACTTTTATTTCATGCAAAAGGGCTTTTTGGTGCTTTTACTATCCCTTACCTCATCTTTATTTGCTCAGCTGCTGTTGGGTGGCACAAAAGAAAAGCGGTCAAAAGTATGCCTTTCATTAATACATTTAAAAAAGTACAATTGTTGGTAAATTGTTGTAGAATAAGTGGAATGAAACACTTTGGAATGTGCCGTTTTAGGAAAACAATCAACTTTGGGGTGGACACGGTATCTTTGTGTCTGTGTCAGGCCATATAACACCACCCCAGTGCTTATTATTAAGTCAAGTCAAGTTTATTTGTATAGCGCTCTTAACAATAAACATTGTCGCAAAGCAGCTTTACAGAATTTGAACGACTTAAAATATGAGCTAATTTTATCCCTAATCTATCCCCAATGAGCAAGCCTGTGGCGACGGTGACAAGGAAAAACTCCCTCAGACGACATGAGGAAGAAACCTCGAGAGGAACCAGACTCAGAAGGGAACCCATCCTCATCCGGGCAACAACAGACAGCATGACTATAACATTAACAGTCCTAACATAAAGTCAGCTTCGTTGATGCTATAAACCCCCACCGATGGAAACCCGAGCGCAAAACCGTTCACGACAACCGCAGTCCCAAATTATTATTATTATTATTATTATTATTATTATTATTATTATACTATAACAGTGCATCAAGTATCAAGTTTTATTCCTTATACTGTGTCCTTAATAAGAGTAATAAGCTGATTTAACAACATGTTACTAAACCATGTCTTTTGATAATGTATTCCTTCTAAGCCACCAATTGTGGTTTCTGTCCCAGGTGACTGATGATGGTCACGAAAGTACTTTTAATATATAACTCTGCAATCTTATGCTTTTATTATTTCTACTCTTGTGCCACAATCATGAAAATATCGGCCTACTGCTCCTAAAATAATTCACCACTTTCAGTGACGTCACTAATTATTTCTTGAAGCTATTTTGGGAACATTTCTTTAATCACTACATGACAGGTCTGTTTATGGATGACGTTTATGGATTGCTTTAAAAAGTTCAGAGTTAGGGCAAGTTCACATGTGTACACAGGTGTACTAATGTGTTCCAGTGGCTCTATGAGAGATTATACCCAGAACTCTTCTCATCTGTACGAAATTCAGTTTAAATGGTATCCAGCAAAACCACCATGTATTACAGAATTACTGTATAATGGATATAGACAATGGAAAACTGAGCCCAGGAAAACAACGAGGGTGATAGTGTTCGGCAGCATTACGGAGTTCATGGTGGATTTTTTTAATCTTTCTTTTTCTTTTTGATAAATGAAGCTCTCAAGGTTAGTTTGTGACATGGAGTAGAGTACACTCTAAAACACATTCACTTCATTTCTTATTAGAGTTCATTAAATCTAAAAGCATTTAAAGCTGGACTGCCTTTCAGAGTTTTCAAGTGTAGGTCATAAAAAGAATTTTCCCCCACACCCAGTTATTTTTGTTTAGTGGACTGAAAGCTACTGAATCCGAATCACAGACTTCCAATTTTATTCGATTTTTAAAAATAGAACAGTTAATGAATTTAGGGCCATGTGGCCCTAAATTCTCCGATATTTTTTCCTGCTTCACCATGACCCAATTCAAGATACTACGTCATGCATCACGTAGTGGGCTTTCCCTGTTCGCACAAGGCATCATGGGATACAAATTTGAAACAGGAGAGAAAAATGGAGGACGCAAATGAAACGTGAATGACCGACTACAGTCACGGAAAGCGAGAAGAAAAGATGTTACGTTGCGAAGGAAAGGAAACGCAGGACAAAATGAATAAATATTGGCGGTCAGTGAGCACCTCGGTGTGATCAGCTGTTCATTTAGCGACAGAATGATGGAACTGTCAGTGCATGTTCAAAGGTAAACCTGCGCATGCGCACACGGACTTCCAGGCCTTTCAATTACATAATTTGGCCTACACCATATATTTCTGAATTTGGGCTTTTTCCGTCGTGATACAGGGTAGAAACAGTAGAGAAACAAACTTCGATTGTGTTTAATCTGCCGCGTTCTTGGCTTTTTACCTTTCGTTTTGATGTGTCCGATCGGCTATTCTTGTTGTGCGAAAGGCCAGAGGTCGCCGGTCTGCCAACATGCACCATTGTGAGGCTAATGTGGAAATCCCGCTCTGGTCATTGGTACGCAAGTCTCGCTCCTCCACAAAATCATGGCGTGCCGATCGCCGTTGATGGAGAATTCGTGCTCTGCGCGAGGCTTACAGCTAGTTCGACGAACCCGGAACAACATGGGAATGGTGCGGCTTTCGCTTCAATTACGAGAAATACATGCTAATTCTCGCTAATTTTGGTGTTTTTAAGGGCGTATTCACACCTACGTTGTTTGGTCTGGACCAAACGACCAAACGAACCAAATTTCCCTTGGTCCGGACCTTTTGGGTTGGTCTGAATACAAACCACTGAACTCTGGTCCGGACCAAACAAGTGGCCCGAGACCGAGCTGCAAGGTCGGACTCAGTCTGGACCAAAGGAACCCTGGTGCGGACCTTTTGGAGGTGTGAAAGCAGACCGGACCTAATCCAACAGTTTTGCTTTTTTGTACCTCGGGGGCTTCCGTCGTTTGTCGAGCATTATGGGAAACAGAGTCTTGACACTCCACCGCAAAGCGCAAACACTGTTTCGGTTGTCAAGGGAACCTTACAACAGTCGTTCAGTCATTCAGACCAGTGGTAGGCTAGACTACAGAGTACAAAAAATGAGTAGGGGGCAAACGTGGGCCGAGGAAGAAACGCATACCCTTGTGGATATATGGGCAGATGTCCACATATCTGAGCTTTTGGAGAGAACACACAAAAATGCCGACGTGTTTGCTGTATTCAGTGAGAAAATGAAGGGGTTCACGCGCTCCCCAGAACAATGTCGGCTAAAAGTGAAGAAACTCCGTCAGACCTACATTAAAATCAGGGACATTCTTTCAAAAAGTGGCGGTACTAGCGACGCAAAAAAGAAATTAATCTATTACGATGGATAAGGCGAATATCCCGACACATACCTCCTTCGTCTTGCGTGAAGAGCCAGAACTGTCACAACATGATGTGCGCTCATCAGCGCTATCCTCCGTAGCCGCCTTGCCCTTTGAAGTCGTCGTTGATAAATTACTTGTACAACAGCATAGTAATCGCACAATTGTGAAAACAGTAAAAACTGGAAAAAACATATAGCTTTGATGACATTAAAAAGAATAACAGCACGGAAAGCCTCCATGACTACTTTTGAACTTAACGCTTTGTGCGCGTGTCGTCTCTGACCAATAGCTGAACGACCTCAGGGCGCGTGGCTTTGTTGACAGATTTTGGTCCGCTTACTAAAATGTACAGTGTGAAAGCGAACCACACCAAAATGAAAAAATTAAAAAAACATTTGGTTCGGACCAAAGCAAGTGAACTATCGAACTATCCTGGTCTGAATACACCCTAAAGAAGAAAGTCAAGACATTGGGTTTTATGCAGCCAAGTTTATTTAATCAACATTTCGTTTTTTTTACTTTTGGTAGTATATTTTGGGCACTTGACCTTAATTTGGGCGCCTTTTTAATTTAGGTGCCTACGACGTTATCCGTCGCAGGTTTCATGTAATTGGAAGGCCTGACTTCCTCTGTTTGCTTGACTGCGCGAAGCGAGCGATTTCATGCACATTATTTGCTCAGGAATCCCCTTAAATTAAATAACTTCCCAGCTACAGAATGGCCTGATTTTTTTTTTTTAGATATTACAGAAATAAACACATCACAATGACCAAATTTCACAGGGAACTAAATTTTAACGATTTTATGAAATCGAAAGGCAGTCTAGCTTTAAAAATGTTTTAATAAAACTACCTTTTAGGAACTGGAAATGTTTACATGTAAAGAGACTTAATTTATTATTTATTTTTTTATTATATTTGTACTTTATTATATTTATTTAATTGCGAGTATAAGTGATTCTTGTGTGAAGCTGTGTTTTAGCTAGGGATGTATTTTTCCTTGTAATTTGTTTGATAATTAAATCTGTCTGTCTGTCTATCTATCTATCTTTTCTCTGAATAAGTCTTTTTCCATATCTTCAGTAGTCTACAGAGCTATAAGAGTAGAATGATGTCATATAATATTTATGCATATTAATCATTTTCTTCGATCGTGTGGTCAGAATTGATCAGGTTTCGACTCTGTACCAGAACATCAGTCTGACCGACCCCAGAATGATTCCTCAGTTTGAGAAAGTCCTTCTAAACCTCATCAGTGAGATCAAACTCCAGAGTAAAGAGATGGAGCGCCTGGCACTGAGTGCCAAAAGGTATGCATATTCGCGCACACAAAAATGTCACGACAATTAGCTAATCAGGTAAAACTTGAAGGTATATAAATGTTATATTATACTGATATATCTTTATAACACTAGTACCAAAGGATTATAATAAGAAGATAATGTTATATGGTCTAATGTATTATAAGGGGTAAATAATGCTAAACAAGGCCACAGTAGTACAGTGATGTGTGTACAGTGATTTATTACAATAAATAATTCTCTTACAAGATTACATAAATGCATCCACAATACACTGCATCCTGCAATGTTACTGCAGTAGAGTTTAACTTAAAGCTATTGCCATAATACTGTTTTTAAATAAGGCATACGTCGTGCAAACTGATATTCAGACGTTTAATAGGGGCAAAAAATAGTGTCAGCTAACTTCATAAGGAATAAAAACACTTGGGGTGTGCTGTAATAGAAAAACAATCAACCATGGCTATGAATCCAAAGTTCATTATTTTCCAATAACAGGCTGTCCCAAAATGTTTTATTCCACTTATACCATCATGCTTTTCCAACAGTTACTTTTTAAATTTATTTAAGCGAGCGACAACGTAAGTTTAATCCATTTATAGTTACGTCTAATATCGTGGAACATCCACAAAACAAGTTAATTCCTGTTATTACATTATACATTATAGGAGCTATAAACAGTCGTTCCCTCACCAGCTGTTCTTTACGTTCTCTTGAAGTTAATAAGACAAAAAAAAATCAACAAAATTTCATGCCGCATAGAAACTGGAAAGAAAGGGCGGATGATATAACAAAAATATGATGTCACGGTTTTTGAAGCCATTTCTATGACACGTTATGTATCACAATATACAGGTTTGGTCACAAACTGCCCAAAATGCAATAGGGTTGCACTAAAAATATATTTGATGATTTATAATAAGACTACAGAAATGTACTGATGAAAAATGTTTAACACTGACAAGGATTTTTAACATTTTACCATTGTAAAGATTAAGTACAAAATTTCAGCATCAAATGAGCTGCTTCTAATTCAGTTTGGAATAAAAAAAAAGTACAAGTTTTTGTAAAAAGTTATCATGATATCACTGATATATCAGAAAAATGTATTGTGACGTTATATATTGTCACGTACGCGCGCGTTGGCACTCGGAGTGTGCAGCACGTGCCTCGGACTGCAACTCACACCACACTCGAGCTCATTAGGACTAATTGCCATGCACCTGTTCCTGATCAGAGCACAATCACAGCTCATGTTTTTAAGGACTCTCAGTATACACAGACTTTGCGAAGTATACACTTAGTACCCTGTGTCTGACATTACCAAGCCTTTGTATTTTGTAGTGCTTTTCTGGTTCTGACTCCTGTTTGTACTTTTGGATTTTGCTCTTCGTCTTTGTCTTGTATATCCTGTTACGGCCTCGCTTGACCATTGCCTGTTTTTCTATAATGCGTTTGCCTGATGTTTTGGAACTGTTTGCCAGCGTGCTTTTGGATAAACTCTTTCAGCACTTACTTCCAGCTATCACCCACTCACATGACATATATTTAACAGTTATTCCAGAAATCGAGTCGTACATGAGCTGATAGCTGATGAGGTGCGTAGCACCAAGTTGGCTATAAGCCATGTATGATGAGATTGAGTGGAATAACTGTTTTATTCTATCCACATTCACTGGATTTTGAGAAACAGAGCATTTTTATTTTTTGCAAATTTGATAAATAAAAACTTTATACCAACCGTCCGACAAAATCATTTCTGCTTAGAATGCAAACCGGCGAAATGACAGGAACAATTTGTGAAAAATGCTATAATAATAATTCTTGAAAAATAAAAAAGATACATTCTTACCATGAAATACTTTCATTCCATATTTTGTAGCCTTTTTTGTAATTTTTTTGGGTTTTGTTTTCAAGTAGAATTTTTATTTCTTCTTCAGTTGGTTGAGCAACACTCTCCGCCATTTTCTTCTTCTTCTTCTTCTTTAGGGTTTTTTTGGTGGTTGGCAAACCAACTTAAAGGTGCATTACCACCACTAACTGGGCTGGAGTGGTAATGATATGGGGGGGACTATATTCGTTTAGCTATTTCTATTTCTTTTAAATACTTGATAACAAAGTGATATGTCTGACTTGATGCGCGCCGCCATTTTGTTTTTCTCTACTCATGATATATGAGCTGATAGCCTAGTAGTAGAGTAGCCAATCAGAGCGCACGATTGCTCATATCCAGTGAATGTGGATAGAATAAATCACGATATTGATGATATATCATTATATTAGCCTGGGCCCGTCCATCCTAAGCGTGATGCAACATGAGGGCCTGTTGCGAGCTTAGTCTGGCCAGGCAAGCTATCTACAGCTCTTCCAAGCTCCCGAAAAATCGGGAACCAATCAACTTTGAGCATCTCCAACGGCCCTGGGTAGAGGCGTGTTCAAGGCAGTGACGTACTAGAACTGCGACCGGAAGCCATAGATTGTTTACAGAATCTATGCCGGAAGCGCTTCATTCACTAGAAACATTATGAACATGGAGCAAGTTCTCATTGAAAACGGAGCAAAGAGCAGCCCTGGAGGTATTTATTGAAAGGAAGGACGTTTTCGCCTTGCTCCCGACCGGCTTCGGTAAGAGTTTAATCTACCAGTTAGCCCCGTCGCGTCACATACGTCAGAGGAAAGAGTGATGTGATTGGTTTAAGCTTCGTCACAGCCTTTTCTGGCTTCGACCAGTAGCAAACTGAGGCATTTCAGGGAGGCGGGTCAACCACGGGCTTTGGGAAACGGTTGGGCTTAATATCTTGGCCAGACCAATAGCTCGTAGAGCTTTGCAGTCGCGTTAGCCAGACTATCATTATATCACCCTGCCCTACCTGAATGCACAAAGTCCTCAGTCCTGAAGACGTTCTTGTATCAGAACTTATTGACCTTAATAAAGTGCTGACACTGGAGACTCCTTAAATGTTGAATAAATGTCTCATCCCAAAAAGCTTCACCATATTAACAAGTATACATTTTCTTTCTTAAAAAAACAACAACAACAACAACACATTTTAATCTGCTTATTATTAATCTTTGATTATGTGAAGCATCCATCAATAGTCCACCAAGTCTCTGGGAATGAGTTCTTGCCATAGAAAGTATCAAGTATTAAGATGAGTACATTAATATAAATGTTACAGCCAGAACTATTTTTAGAGAAAGTTAATAAATTGTTATAGGAAGTTAATCAGCACCTTCTGACCAATCAGGTTTGGGAAATCAGCAGCGCTGTGGTACAACTGTGTTTAACGTGTTTGCAGGGCTCAGGACAAGGCTGCCATTCAGCTGAGTGCGATGGAGGAGGAGATGGACCAGCGCATTCACACAACCGAGAGAAACACACGCATGGAGGTCGGTACAGCTTTAACATCTTCTGAAAATGCAGCCTTTAGTGTGTTTAGGTTTGTGTAATGTGTTCGTGTGCTGCAGTTTGCTCAAACACAAGGATAAGAAGCTCTGAGTTCTTTTGATATATTCATGTCCTAAAAAACCCCAAATGATTAGAGAACGTTCTGGCTTCTCCTCACACCAAATCGGTTATCATCAACTGATAATGCTGAGGCTGAAAATGCGTTACGCAAATGCTTCACATTATTTATGCAGAATTTGTATCCTGTTCTACAGGGTCGCAGGCAAGCTGGAGCCTATCCCAGCTGACTACGGGCGAAAGGCGGGGTACACCCTGGACAAGTCGCCAGGTCATCACAGGGCTGACACATAGACACAGACAACCATTCACACTCACATTCACACCTACGGTCAATTTAGAGTCACCAGTTAATCTAACCTGCATGTCTTTGGACTGTGGGGGAAACCGGAGCACCCGGAGGAAACCCACGCGGACACGGGGAGAACATGCAAACTCCGCACAGAAAGGCCCTCGCCGGCCACGGGGCTCGAACCCAGAACCTTCTTGCTGTGAGGCGACAGTGCTAACAACTACACATATTAGTAGAGTATTGAATAGGTAAACATTTTATTTAGGTAATGACCCACCTGTGCTTTTACATTGATATAACTTTATCATGCGATACTATTTGTTGTTTCCATGGATCCTGTATTTGGCATGTTATATAACATAACAGCTGAATGAGCACAGGCAAATTTATGCTGCTCTGGTAAGGTAAATACTTCTGTCATGTGAGTCTTCTGGATGAACTCCAGATCTTTATTTGTCCACGGCGTGACAGTTTTCAGGGCCGAGAAGTCTGGATAGTGTCGTGTCTGCTCACGTCCTTAACCCTGTTTTTAATCTGTAACTTCTGTTCCTGGTCCATCTCTTATCAACTGACCCATGTTTATTTAATTTGTAACTTACTTATGAGCCCACAGTGCCTGCTTGGTTTCCTACAGCTTGTCAGTTAGTTGAGACAGTACGTACTACGATTATTATTTCATCACATTAATAAACAAAAGAATGAGTGTTAGCTTTTTTTTTGGGGGGGGGGAGTTTCAACATGTGGACTTTTAATGTTTTAAAATGTATTACATGCTTTATAGTGAATCAGTAACATTGAGTACAGGACGTCATGGGAAAAAGTGAAAACAAACAGCTGATAGTGTGATATTTATATCAGGAGCTGTGTTCGAGCAGTGCAAGTAGTTCTAACTCTCAGAATTTCTAGATAAATTTATGGAAAGTGATACAGTTGAGGTCAGAAGTTTACATACAGTGGTGCTTGAAAGTTTGTGAACCCTTTAGAATTTTCTATATTTCTGCATAAATATGACCTAAAACATCATCAGATTTTCACACAAGTCCTAAAAGTAGATAAAGAGAACCCAGCTAAACAAATGAGACAAAAATATTATACTTGGTCAATTATTTATTGAGGAAAATGATCCAATATTACATATCTGTGAGTGGCAAAAGTATGTGAACCTTTGCTTTCAGTATCTGGTGTGACCCCCTTGTGCAGCAATAATTGCAACTAAACATTTCCGGTAACTGTTGATCAGTCCTGCACACCGGCTTGGAGGAATTTTAGCCCATTCCTCCGTACAGAACAGCTTCAACTCTGGGATGTTGGTGGGTTTCCTCACATGAACTGCTCGCTTCAGGTCCTTCCACAACATTTCGATTGGATTAAGGTCAGGACTTTGACTTGGCCATTCCAAAACATTCACTTTATTCTTCTTTAACCATTCTTTGGTAGAACAACTTGTGTGCTTAGGGTCGTTGTCTTGCTGCATGACCCACCTTCTCTTGAGATTCAGTTCATGGACAGATGTCCTGACATTTTCCTTTAGAATTCGCTGGTATAATTCAGAATACATTGTTCCATCAATGATGGCAAGCCGTCCTGGCCCAGATGCAGCAAAACAGGCCCAAACCATGATACTACCACCACCATGTTTCACAGATGGGATAAGGTTCTTATGCTGGAATGCAGTGTTTTCCTTTCTCCAAACATAACACTTCTCATTTAAACCAAAAAGTTCTATTTTGGTCTCATCTGTCCACAAAACATTTTTCCAATAGCCTTCTGACTTGTCCACGTGATCTTTAGCAAACTGCAGATGAGCAGCAATGTTCTTTTTGGAGAGCAGTGGCTTTCTCCTTGCAACCCTGCCATGCACACCACTGTTGTTCAGTGTTCTCCTGATGGTGGACTCATGAACATTAACATTAGCCAATGTGAGAGAGGCCTTCAGTTGCTTAGAAGTTACCCTGGGGTCCTTTGTGACCTTGCCGACTATTACACGCCTTGCTCTTGGAGTGATCTTTGTTGGTCGACCACTCCTGGGGAGGGTAACAATGGTCTTGAATTTCCTCCATTTGTACACGATCTGTCTGACTGTGTATTGGTGGAGTCCAAACTCTTTAGATACGGTTTTGTAACCTTTTCCAGCCTGATGAGCATCAACAACGCTTTTTCTGAGGTCCTCAGAAATCTCCTTTGTTCGTGCCATGATACACTTCCACAAACGTGTGTTGTGAAGATCAGACTTTGATAGATCCCTGTTCTTTAAATAAAACAGGGTGCCCACTCACACCTGATTGTCATCCCATTGATTGAAAACACCTGACTCTAATTTCACCTTCAAATTAACTACTAATCCTAGAGGTTCACATACTTTTGCCACTCACAGATATGTACCGGTAATATTGGATCATTTTCCTCAATAAATAAATGACCAAGTATAATATTTTTGTCTCGTTTGTTTAACTGGGTTCTCTTGATCTACTTTTAGGACTTGTGTGAAAATCTGATGATGTTTTAGGTCATATTTATGCAGAAATATAGAAAATTTTAAAGGGTTCACAAACTTTCAAGCATCACTGTACAGTGACATGAATGTCATCTTGGATATGAATGTCATGGCAATATTTGGGCTTTCAGTCATTTCTTTGAACTGTTCTATTTCTGTGGCAGAATGTACAGCATACATCTTTAATTAAAAAACACACACTAGTCTTTGGTGTACAAGTTTTCATTTTCTTTGGGTTTTCTGAAATCAACACAGAGTCAAAATTATACATACAGGGTCAAAAATTTACATACGCTCACTTAGATTATTAATTCAGAGGTGCTGAAACGTCCAAAATGTCTCTTTTCTTGCCAAGGCCAAGGTCTCTTAACTTCCTGTTAGTGAACATGATTGACTACAGCTGGTAGCTTCTCTGTGCCTTCATGAAAAGGGTTTATTTACAGCACTCATTGGATTGACCAACACACAATACAATGGGAAAGTCCAAGGAGCTCAGTGCAGATCTGAGAAAGAGGATCGCAGATGTACACAACTCTGGAATGTCTCTTAGAGTCATTTTCTAAACAACTGCAAATTCCAAGATCAGTTCAAACAATTGTCCAAGCCACTTTACTTCAAGAAACCCCAAACTGTCACCTTCAGCTGAAATGAAATTGGTTCGGATGGTCAGGAACAACCTGGGAACCACCATAACACAGCCCTGCCATGAATGGAAGCTGATGGATCACTGTCTACAGTTCAGATCACCATGG
The DNA here is from genome assembly GCF_027579695.1 of Neoarius graeffei. Lineage (NCBI taxonomy): Eukaryota > Metazoa > Chordata > Actinopteri > Siluriformes > Ariidae > Neoarius > Neoarius graeffei. Next base: position 18,120,831 of record NC_083578.1, on the reverse strand, counting down.
ACTAAGAGGCTGCTATCCAAGAAATAACCCCCTGCTCCAAAATTGACACCTTCAAGCTTAACTAAAGTTTGAAGCTAACCACACCAACAAAGAAAAAGCCTTCTGGAGGAAAGCTGTATGGTCAGATGAGACAAAGATTGAGTCGTTTGGCCACATTGACCACCATGTACCAGCTGGTGGTGGTGGTAGGATCATCATGCTCTGGGGCTGTTTTGCTGCAAGTGGACCTGGTTCATTGCACAAAGTGGATGGAATAATGAAGAAGGACTACCTCAGAATTCTTCAGCATAAACCATCTGAACCTTAAACACGACTTGGGATTTGGGAGTTACAACAGGACAATGAACCCAAACATGCATCAGAGCTGGTTGTGGAGGATAAAGCAGGCTAACATTAAGCTTAAAACAAGTCCTGACATCAACCCTGTTGAAAATATATGGACCGTGCTTATAAGTCGAGTCCATGCCAAGAAAAAAAACCCAAATTTAATTAAACTCTATCAATTCTACCATGAAGAGTCATGAAAAATCCTACCAGAATTCTTCCAGAAGCTTGTTCATGGTGGACAAAAACGTTTGGTCAAGGTGAATCTTGCGAAGAGACATTTTACCCAAATATTAGGTGAGCTGTATGTATAATTTTGACCCTGCGTTGATTTCAGAAAACTCAAAGAAAATTAAAACTTGTGCACCAAATTCTAGTGTGTTTTTTTTTTAAATTAAAGCTGTATGCTGTACATTCTGCCACAGAAAAAGAACAGTTCAAAGAAATTACTGAAAGCCCAAATATTGCCATGACATTCATATCCAAGATGACATTCATGTCACTGAATGTAAACTTCTGACCACAACTGTATGTCTGAAAACACGTCCCTCGTCGTTTGTTTGTTCCCCCCCCGCAATTTTCATGGGAACTGATCAGGTCAAAGATTTGCACGGAAGAAACGCCACAATTTAGTGATTTCATAATATTTAGTTATATTTATTGAGTAATATGACGGAATGTATTTAGTAATTGCTGCTATTAAATATTATTACTATTTATTTACACAGCAAAATCCCCAGTGATGAATTAACACCCAGAGTGTTGATTTAACACCCTACTGTGTTTATATAGGTCCAACTGGACCCAAATAAACTCTGAAAGTGTTAATTCAACACTGAGGAATTTGCTGTGTAGCAATTTTTATGTGAAAGGTTAAACATTGAGGAAAAAGACAAGTTGAAATGATGAATTCTCATAGTCTCTATGTTGTTCTGTTTCCTTTAGGAGTCTAAGAAGGCAGAAGCAGCACTGAGTATTATGAAAGGGCAGTACGAAGCTCAGCTGAGTGAGTTACGGCAGAAGATCCTCACCCTGCAGATGGTGAGCGTTTGTTTCATGACCATCAATAAATTCAGTTTATAATCCAGCACATACTGAATGCTCTAATTTGATTGGTCAGAAGGTCTGGATTAATTTCTATAATCTGTAACAGCAGCTTTAAAGGTAGACTGACTTTCAGATTTTTCAAGTCTAGGTCATAAAAAGAATTTTCCCTGACACCCAGTTATTTTTGTTTAGTGGACCGAAAGCTGATCCCATTATCTGTAGCCGCTTTATCCTGTTCTACAGGGTTGCAGGCAAGCTGGAGCCTATCCCAGCTGACTACGGGCGAGAGGCGGGGTACACCCTGGACAAGTCGCCAGGTCATCACAGGGCTGACACATAGACACAGACAACCATTCACACTCACATTCACACCTACGGTCAATTTAGAGTCACCAGTTAACCTAACCTGCATGTCTTTGGACTGTGGGGGAAACCGGAGCACCCGGAGGAAACCCATGCGGACACGTGCAAACGTGCAAACTCCGCACAGAAAGGCCCTCGCCGGCCACGGGGCTCGAACCCGGACCTTCTTGCTGTGAGGCGACAGCGCTAACCACTACACCACCGTGCCGCCGGACCGAAAGCTACTGAATTCAAATCACAGACTTCCAATTTTATTTGTTTTTGGTTTTTTTAAATGGAACAATTAATGAATTTAGGGCCACATGGCCCTAAATTCTCCGCTATTATTTCTTGCTTCACCATGATGCAATACAAGATACTACGTCGTGCATCACGTGGTGGGCTTTCCCCATTGGCACAAAGCATTGTGGGATGCAAATTTGAAACAGGAGAGGAAACTGGAGGACGTGAATGAAACGTGAAAGACCAACTACAGTCACGGAAAGCGAGAAGAAAAGACGTTATGTTGTGAAGGAAAGGAAACGCAGGACCAAACTAATAAATATTGGCGGTCAGCGAGCACCTCGGTGCGATCAGCTGTTCGTTTAGCGACAGAATGATGTAACTGTCAGTGCACGGTCAAAGGTAAACCCGTAGATGGCAGTAACGCAACACTGTGGATGCCAGCTGCCGTAAAACCCAAAATAATAAGACGACGACGATGCCGAAAGGTAAACGTGCGTATGCGCACACGGACTTCCTCTGTCTGCTTGACTGCGCGAAGCGAGCGATTTCATGCACATTATTTGCTAGGGAATCCCCTCAAATTAAATAACTTCCCAGCCACAGAATGGCCTGGAGGGTTTTTTGGATATTACAGAAATAAACACATCTCACAGTGGCCAAATTTCAGAGGGAACTAAATTTCACCGGTTTTTTTTAATCGAAAGGTCGTCTACTTTTAATAGTAGCTTCCTATTAATGCACTTATTATAATACTTTATTGTTTCTCCAGCAACAACTTACACATGGCAGACGGGCCGCATTTTAAAACCGTGCGTCATCATTGAGTTTTCTGTAAGGGTATGTTTATTTAGCATTTTTGGAAGGAGTCTCCAGTGTCAGCACTTTGTAACAGTCCAAGGTTTTCAGACAAGCAGCTTTTTGTTGTCTTATTAACTAAAAGAGAAAGATGAGAGTGACTGGTGAGGGAAAGACTATTTATAGTTTACATGATGACAGGGCTGATTTCGACTTTGGATGTGCCATGATATTAAATGTAACTATGAAGCAATATATAATAACAGGTTTTTTTTTACAAATAAAATATTGCAAAATGAAAATTGGTCTGGAATAAGAGAATTAAATAATAAGAAAATAATCAACTTCAGAGGGGTAACAGGAGCTCTGCTTTGTGTCGGGCAGCATTACACCACCATGTCTTTGATTATTTTCCTACAACAGCATGCCCTTGAATGTTTCTTTCCTCTCTAAATAGTGAACCATTATTTCACTATAGCACTTTATTCACAGTAGTAGGTCGTGCTTGGAATGCAGCTCTATAGGATATCAAACTACACGACTGTGAAATAATGAGCGTACATTAAAGTAATTTGTGCCCTGGATTTGTGCTTTATACCGGTAATAGTTAAAATAGTTAAATAATATTGGCTGGCGTTGAGTGGTATATGAGATATATTCCATTCAGCTAGCATGGTACTGAACAAGTCAAAGACAAGTTCAATATCATGCTAGCTGAATGGAATATATCTGATATACCACAAAAAAGCCAGACAATATTATTATTATTATTATTATTATTATTATTATTGGCGGCACGGTGGTGTAGTGGTTAGCGCTGTCGCCTCACAGCAAGAAGGTCCTGGGTTCGAGCCCCGGGGCCGGCGAGGGCCTTTCTGTGTGGAGTTTGCATGTTCTCCCCGTGTCCGCGTGGGTTTCCTCCGGGTGCTCCGGTTTCCCCCACAGTCCAAAGACATGCAGGTTAGGTTAACTGGTGACTCTAAATTGACCGTAGGTGTGAATGTGAGTGTGAATGGTTGTCTGTGTCTATGTGTCAGCCCTGTGATGACCTGGCGACTTGTCCAGGGTGTACCCCGCCTTTCGCCCATAGTCAGCTGGGATAGGCTCCAGCTTGCCTGCAACCCTGTAGAAGGATAAAGCGGCTAGAGATAATGAGTTGAGATTATTATTATTATTATTATAATACATTCTTTTTGGGTGTTCAACACGTCTTTCTCTTTCAAAATTCTCTCAAAATCTTCCATATTTAACGAAGCAAACCTGGCGGCCACGTTTGTTTCCAAATTGTCACAGTCGCTCGCTAGCACGGACGTTTTACGTCTCCGACATGTGACATCATGTTGTCTTGACAACCGTGCAATATCATAAACCGTACTCAGCACTCATTCTCCATTAGGTAGCGTGACGTAATACACATAGGATAAGCGGTACGCTAACAATATTGCATGCTGTCAAAACAAATGAATGAAACCCACTAGAAGGGAATAGAATGCATTCCATCGAAAAAGTGTTCCATGTGTATAATCATTCACAATATTTTAGTGTCTAACAACATATTTATAACAACATGCATGTTCATTTCACAGTGATCCTTTTTGCTCATAAAGTTTATCCTCACAGCATGCTGATGACATGCCATGTTGAGGGTCCTAAACAAGCAACCGGCTGAAATTTGATCTCTTTCACAGTTTGAAGACCAGAACAAGAGCAGCAGCCTCAAAGAAGAAAACGTAGTACTGAAGCGAAAGAATAATGACCTGACCCTGGTATGGCAAGATTATTTCATCTACTTCGGAAACAGATTGCGGTACCAGTTAAAGCCAGTGGGGTTTTTCAGTGCAAGTTAAATAGAATCTAAAAAGAATGTGCGTAAAAATAAAAATGTACACAGGCTCACCTTGCCTAATTACCATTTGTGAAAATGCCTTTATTCCAATGAAGTCTGGAAAACACATTAGCACTCATATACGAGCATTTGGGACCTTTTTTGTCTGATGTGGTCCTTTTTCCTGTACTCCATTTCCCAGCCTATAATTTGCATAGTTTCTAGGGTAGAGAGTAAATGTGATACCAGACATGAGGCCTTTCCTTTGTGTTACAGCTCATTCAGCTCCCCTGTTGCAGAGATGTGGGCTTTCCAGATCACTCCAGGCCTTAATCCACTTTTCTTACAGCGTGCGCTTGTTGTTCAGCTGCTCTGATTAGGAACTGAATACATTTGGACACTGTAGCGATGAGAAAGCCATGTTTAATGTCATTGCGTGACACGGTTTTCATTTCTTCCAACGAAATTCACATTAACCTTCATCCTACCAAGTGGGGTCCATCTGGACCCCGCACCTATATGTTTGTTTGCCATTTTAAAAATATGTGACATACTGCCTCACCGTTTTATGAATTTGTCGGAATTTATGTCTTAATTAAAACACTAAAGCACCGGAAGATCAGCTTTTTGCATTGTGAAGGTATAATTAATTTGTTACTGGGGTCCAACCGGACCCCAGAGTAAAGTTTATCTGTCTTTCATTTTATAATTGAATAGCACACTGAAAGTTAACTTCTTTTATTTCTTTTATGTTCCATAATGAAACTACCAAGGCATTCCTTCTTGGGGTCCGTGTGGACCCCATTGCTGCAATAAGCACAGGCTGCAAAACAAAAGCCCTAAATTATTTTACAATTACTTTTTTGTTTTAAATTCTGTAAGAAAAGACCTAAGTTGTAATCCAGAATGTTTTACAGCTGCATGAGCTGCAAAAATCATGTATATAATGCCAATTTTTTTGTGGTGCTGTAATTTGCTACATGTATGCTAGTTATTGCAATATTATTGCAATGTTATTGCATTTATAATACATCATTGATATTCAGCCATAGTGGATTTTGTTCTTCAATAAAGTTATGCCTGTTTGCTGCATTGAATTGGTTCTTACTGCATTGATTTCAAGGTATTCCCTCCTGGGGTCCATACGGACCCCGCCTGGTAGTTTGTGTATGTAAAATTGGCTGGTAGGATGAAGGTTAAGTGTGTTCTTTATGCCTTGGGCCCTTTAGTGTATTGCTGTTATTAATACAAGATGTTCTGAACAAAACTTATCTGGTGATTTTGTCTTTATAAGCTTTAATTTTAAAGAAAAGTATTGGGGTCCAAACGGAGCCCACATGGTAAGATTAAGGTGTAAAATAGCATGGTAGGATGAGGGTTAATGTGACGTAACAGGCAGTATGATTGAAATAAGATAGTGTTATTGGTCATGGAGTTGGTAAAAATGAACTTGGTTGATATCAGGACCTTTCTGAACACACCGTTTGTGTATGATTTAGCCAAGTTTGCACCAAAAGTAACACCAGTTTTCATGGCTCGGGATACATTGGTTTATAAAGTGTTTTTTTTTTCTTTCTGTCCGTCACAGCAAAACCAGAAGCTGAAGCAGGAACTGCTGGAGTCACACACAAATATCGCGTTTCTGCAGAGTGAGCTGGACTCGCTCAAGAGTGATCTCACTGACCAGAGCATCAACCTCGAGCAGTGAGAGCTTATTTTGAGATATCTGTTCTTGATTCTTGATTTGCGCATTACAAAAAATCATACACATGCAGGTCAAGAGCTTCAGAAAATATTCACATCGCTCATCAGAAACAGTGCCTTTGACTGTGGCTTGTTTTTTGGTACCAGATGGTATTTCAGAAATTTTAGTTAACCTACTTGGATTTTCACATGCAACAGTCTGTACACTGTAAAAAATGACTGTGAAATTTACAGTAAAACTATGTGAAATGCATACAGAACAGCACTGTAAACCCCGAAACATACAGTATATTTGTTGTTCAAATCACTGTTAAATTTTGTAAACCAGTAAACAGAACGTTTTTGTTATATTTACAACATCAATATGTGATTTAAAGCAAATTTATTTGTTAAAGCTACAAGTACTGGTAACAAAAACAGAGAAATACTGTAACACTCATAACAGAAAACTTGTGTCAATTTGACATGCACTTACTGCAGAATGAAGGGTTTTTCTTAGTAAAAGTACATAGCCTTCTGGGCTATGCATATACAGTGCTCAGCGTAAATGAGTACACCCCCTTTGAAAAGTAACATTTTAAACAATATCTCAATGAACACAAACAATTTCCAACATGTTGACAAGACAAAGGTTAATATAACATCTGTTTAACTTATAACGGGAAAGTAAGGTTAATAATATAACTTTATTACACGTTTTTTCAGTTTTACTCAAATTAGGGTGGTGCAAAAATGAGTACACCCCACAACAAAAACTACTACATCTAGTACTTTTTATGGCCTCCATGATTTTTAATGACAGCACCAAGTCTTCTAGGCATGGAATGAACAAGTTGGCGACATTTTGCAACATCAGTCTTTTTCCATTCTTCATCAATGACCTCTTTTAGTGACTGGATGCTGGATGGAGAGTGATGCTCAACTTGTCTCTTCAGAATTCCTCAAAGAAAATTATTTCTTTACACCACAAAGGTGAAGGCTACAAGATCAGCAGCAAAGCTTTACTTATCAGTCAGAATACTGTAGAAAAAGTGGTACAAAAATTTAAGAAAGATGGAACTGCAACCATTTCACAGAGACGTCCACCGAAGTTAACACCTCGACAGGAGCGTCTTTTGATGAGAAGGGTTGAAGATAATTGGCATGCAAGTTCACTGCAGTTATCTAAAGAAGTAGAAAGCCAAACTGGGGTGACTATTTCCCGTGACACAATGTGGCGTACACTGCAGAGGAATGGCATGCATGGATGCCGTCCACAAAAGAAGCCTCTCCTAAAGCCCAGGCACAAAAAAGCCCGCCTAGAGTTTGCCAGGGCCCATGCTGACAAAGATGAAGACTACTGGGACTCTATACTCTGGAGTGATGAAATCAAGATAAATGTTTTTGGAATTGATAGCTTCAAAACTGTATGGCGTCACAAAGGTGAGGAATACAAAGGAAAATGCATGGTGCCTACAGTGAAACATGGTGGTGGCAGTATCCTTATGTGGGGCTGCATGAGTGCTGCTGGTGTCGGGGAGCTGCATTTCATTGATGGCATCATGAATTCACAGATGTATTGCTCTATACTGAAAGAGAAGATGCTACCATCACTCCGTGCCCTTGGTCGTTGTGCACTTTTCCAACATGACTAAACACACATCTAAGGCCACTGTTGGATTTCTGAAGAAGAACAGGGTGAAAGTGATTCAGTGGCCAAGTACGTCTCCTGATCTGAACCCAATCGAACACCTATGGGGAATTCTGAAGAGACAAGTTGAGCATCACTCTCCATCCAGCATCCAGTCACTAAAAGAGGTCATTGTTGAAGAATGGAAAAAGATTAATGTTGCAAAATGTCGCCAACTTGTTCATTCCATGCCTAGAAGACTTGGTGCTGTCATTAAAAATCATGGAGGCCATACAAAGTACTAGATGTAGTCGTTTTTGTTGTGGGGTGTACTCATTTTTGCACCACCCTAATTTGAGTAAAACTGAAAAAATGTGTAATCTAAGTTATATTATTAACCTTACTTTCCCGTTATAAGTTAAACAGATGTTATATTAACCTTTGCCTTGTCAACATTTTGGAAATTGTTTGTGTTCATTGAGATATTGTTTAAAATGTTACTTTTCAAAGGGGGTGTACTCATTTATGCTCAGCACTGTAAATTCATTGCTTATGCCAGCCTGCATGAAACTAGAAACACTATTCAGTTCCAACTCCCAACCATTTCTAACTGAATTCTAACGATTTCTAACAACATTTAGGCAAAGTTATTAAAATGTAAACAACCACCCAACAGTGTTATTAACTGCAGCAAGTGCAGTGTTTTAGTGTGATTTCAGCCGTGATTTCATTCACTGTAAATCACTTTACATGTTCGCCAGTAAAGTGATCTACTGGGGTGCTGTATTTTTTACAGGGATTTTCTGGTCACCCCAGCTGCCAGGGTTTTCCTGTTAAAATGACAGATTTTTTTTTACAGTGTAGTTTCCACAGAACGATGCAAAAAAAACCCCAACAAACAACATCTGGTGAGCGGTAGTTCCATGGGTGGAAAAACTATTTTGATAAGATAGGTCAGAGGAGAATTGCCAGATTGGTTCAAGTTGACAGGACGGCTAGAGTAACTCAAAAAAGCACTCTACAACCGTGGTGAGCATTTCAGAATGCACAACTTTGAGGTGGATGACCAACAACAAACGAAGACCAGATTACATTCCAAAGTCACAGAGATCACATTTTCCCCATTCTGATGTTTGATGTGAACATTAACTGAAGCGCTTGACCTGTGTCTGCATTACTTTATACAGTACATTGCTCTGCTGCCACATGATTGGCTGATTGGATAGAAGTGTAGTGTAGATATAAAATGTAACATGAATTAACTTAAGTGAAAAGTGCATTCATAGATTCAGGAATTGTGTAAAAAAAAAAGGCATACGAAGTTGTAACAGGGGTTAGAGGAGAGTGTAAGGTGTAAGGGTGGTGTTGTGTGACTATAGCAATATTAGTTCTTAGGTAAACTCTCAGGGATGGGCGACTTTCAGTGAGCGAGTCACGCATACACAGTAATCCTTTTGCGCCCTATCAGTATCTGGCCACTCCCACTGCTGTTTGCTGTTCAAGCATCATAAGAGCAGGATATCCTGGAGTGACGCCACACACCGAAGGAATTTGGTGACCTTGTTGCTTAGCAACTAAGTCAGAGACTTTTTGGAATGCCTGCTCCAGTGGGTCTGTGGTGCTCACAGTTTCTATGTGTTACTATTTAAGGAATCGTACAGTGTTTTTACACATCTGTAGTGTATGTGCAGTTACCATGGACAAGAATTTTACTGTGAACTCTACTGTTTACTCTAAACCTTATGACAGTGGAAGTCTACGTGCAAGCTATTGAACGCAATAAAAGTTTATAATATGTGAGTATATATTCGACAGCCTGGGAAAACCAATCAGATTTTGATTGTCACAATAAAACAACAGTTTGCACCTTTAAAGTGGTAGGCATGTTGTGTAAATCAAATGGTGCTAATCCTCCAAAAATCCATTTGAATTCCAGCTTTTAATGCGACAAAACAGGACAAACACCAAGGGGGATGAATACTTTTGCAAGACACGGTGTGTGTATATATATATATATATATATATATATATAAAAATAAAAGGGCGGCACGGCGGTGTAGTGGTTAGCACTGTTGCCTCACAGCAAGAAGGTCCGGGTTCGAGCCCCATGGCCGGCGAGGGCCTTTCTGTGTGGAGTTTGCATGTTCTCCCCGTGTCCGCGTGGGTTTCCTCCAGGTGCTCCGGTTTCCCCCACAGTCCAAAGACATGCAGGTTAGGTTAACTGGTGACTCTAAATTGACCGTAGGTGTGAATGTGAGTGTGAATGGTTGTCTGTGTCTATGTGTCAGCCCTGTGATGACCTGGCGACTTGTCCAGGGTGTACCCCGCCTTTCGCCCGTAGTCAGCTGGGATAGGCTCCAGCTTGCCTGCGACCCTGTAGAACAGGATAAAGTGGCTAGAGATAATTTTATATATATATATATATATATATATATATATATATATATATATATATATATATATATATATAAATAAACACAGCTCTGGAAAAAAATTAAGACACCACTGCAAAGTTGTATTATATTATCCATCCATCATCTGTAGCCGCTTATCCTGTCCTACACGGTCACAGGCAAGCTGGAGCCTATCCCAGCTGACTACGGGCAAAAGGCGGGGTACACCCTGGACAAGTCGCCAGGTCATCGCAGGGCTGACACATAGACACAGACAACCATTCACATTCACACCTACGGTCAATTTAGAGTCACCAATTAACCTAACCTGCATGTCTTTGGACTGTGGGGGAAACCAGAGCACGCGAAGAACATGCAAACTCCACACAGAAAGGCCCTCGCCAGCCGCTGGGCTCGAACCCAGGATCTTCTTGCTGTGAGGCGACAGTGCTAACCACTACACCATCGTGCCGCCCTATATTATATTATCACTTAGAGCATTTAATTGCAGAAAATGACAACTGGTCAAAATAACAAAAAAACAGATGACACGTTTTCAGACCTTGAATAATGCATAGAAATCAAGATCATATTAAAATTTTAAACAACACAATACTAATGTTTGAACTTGGTATGAGTTCAGAAATCAATATTTGGTGGAATAACCCTGACATTTAATCACAACTTTCATGCGTCTTGGCATGCTCTCCACCAGTCTTTCACATTGCTCTTGGGTGACTTTATGCCACTTCTGGTGCAAAAATTCAATCAGCTCAGCTTTGTTTACTGACTTAACCATCCATCTTCCTCTTAATCACATTCCAGAGATTTTCAGTGGGGTTCAGGTCTGGAGATTGGGCTGGCCATGATAGGGTCTTGATCTTGTGGTCCTCCATCCACACCTTGATTGACCTGGCTGTGTGGCATGGAGCACTGTCAAGCTGGAAAACCCAATCCTCAGAGTTAGAGAACATTGTCAGAGCAGAAGGAAGCAAGTCTTCTTCCAGGATAACCTTGTGTCCTTCACAAACAAAAATCTGCCCCATTCCATTCCAGCCTTGATGAAGCACCCCCAGATCATCACTGATCCTCCACCATATTTCACAATGGGTGTGAGACACTGTGGCTTGTAGGCCTCTCCAGGTCTCCATCTAACCATTAGATGACAAGGTAATGGGAAAAGCTGAAAATTGGACTCATCGGAGAAGATGATCTTACTCCAGTCCTCGACGGTCCAATCCTTATAGTCTTTAGCAAACCTCAACCTAGCTCTTCTTTGCTTCTCATTGATGAGGGGCTTTTTTCTAGCTTTGCATGACTTCAGCTCTGCCTGGAGGAGCCTGTTTCGATCCATCCTTGCTGTGCACTTAACCCCACTTGCCATTCTTTATTGTGAACCACGAGTTGGCCTATTGGTTAGCGTGTCCGCCTCTCGATCGCAAGTTCTACTCACGGTCGGGTCATACCAAAGACCATCATAAAAATGGCACCTACTGCCGTCTGGCAAGGCACACTGCAATACAGATGTGAGAGGGGAGTCAAACTCTCGTGGTTACCAGAGGACCAGCCCCCCACTGTAACCCTAGCTATGTAATAAGCAAGAGGCCGAGGGCTACGGAAACGGAGATCGGCGCCGCCCTATGCGTCACATGGTGTGGGAAGGACTTTGATTTGATTCTTTATTGTAGATCACTTGATGCCATCCTATGGTTATTGAGTGACATTCGAAGGGGTTGATGATCATCCTGCTCAGTGGAGAGTTGTTTTCACCCTCTGCCAGTCTGCAGCTTTGTTGTCCCCAATGTCTGCTGCTTGACCTTGTTCTTATGAACTGCCGTCTTTGAATTTTTGAGGATGGAAGCAAACTGACGCTCACTGTATCCCTCTGCCAGTAAAGTCAGAATTGAACCCTTCTTTTTCTCACTCAAAATTTTTCTTTTTAACTCTTTTGGCTTGATGAATAGATATTTTTGTATTCCAATTAAATTTAAGGTACTACTAGCACTGTTTTTGCCATCCAAACTGGTCCTATTGCAAAAGGATAGTGATGACCACAGCAGTGGTTTTTATACCTTTCCTTGTTAAATAAGATTTGGTTCAGTTGAACACCTAATCAGTACCTCATTAAGTAAACTTCGGTGTGCTTTTGTTGGAATTCCAGCACAGACACTGGAAAGAAATGGCTGCCATACATAGAGATTCTGATTTAAAGGGGAACAGAGGGCAATATATAGAGTAAATATAACAATAAAACACACATTAACGAACCTTATTCAAGACTTACAAAAGTTTTTTGTTCTAAGGTTGGAAAGTTATAGTGTTTTGAAAGTAGCTCGAGCAAACTATTTCCGCAGTTTGAACAGCCCGCCATGATATTAATTTTATCCAATCAGAATGCACGTTCATTTTCTCTGCGTAACACTCATGACGTATGTATGTGCCCAGTTGTGTTGGCTCACTGAGGTTGGGAATAGCACGTGTGAATCGGAAAGTAGGATGAATTGTAAGTGATCGGCTACACAATGCCACAGTGTGTTGCTTTCGGGTGTAATAACAGGACCGATGGAAAGCATAACGATCCTCCAGACGTGTCTTTTCACTTGTTTCCGCTGAAAAACACCAAGCGAGTTCGAGCTTTCTTCTCTTCTTTCGTCATCACCGGAGTCAAGAGTACCTCTCCTAGGTTCAAACTGGTACCCTTCTAAGCCATAGCCTGCTTGCAGTGTGTCTTGCGGGATCTCTTCGTATGATTCGACAGAGCTGTTGCTTTCACTTGATGCGCCCGACGCCATGATTACACGCTTCTCTCCTAGTGCAGTGGGTAGGGCTGACGTCACGGTCTTTTAAAAATGGCGACTCTTGTGCCGTTTAGCGTACCGACTATTATATTTACAATTACCAAGATATTTCGTTGTTTTCTAGTATATAAATTTGATAGAATACTTAAGAATACGTTACTTTGTCACATCAGCAACTGTATATATTATATTTGGTACCCCTTTAAGAAAATATTGCAGTGGTCTCTTAATTTATATTATATATTTCATTCAGTCCAATTCAGGAAAGTCTATCGTTTCCATTACAATATATCGTACAAAATCGTAAAATTTCACCATGTGAACAGTTTTCCCTGAGTGCGACACACATAACATAATGCTACAGTCTTCAAATACAAATATTTTAGTATGGCAGACATGAGAGAAAGCCTTCTTAGTATGTAGTTTAATTCAACTTTCCAAGACTGGCACAACACAGACTAAAAGGTCATTCTGGTTACTTCCTCGTTCCTGAAGGTTTGCTCTATTCATGCGCAGTCAGGTGTGAACTTCAATGTTGACTGCATTCTTCCCTCTGAAAAAGAAGTTTTATGTCTAAAATGCCAAATTATACACATTTAGAGCTTACTTTATAAATACCTTTCCCACCTGAACGTTTATTAAATCTCCCTGCAGACATTCAGAGTTTCAAGTAAACCGGTTTTCCATTCTTTACTCGGTACAAGGAAAAGTCTCGAAATTCTTATCCATTTTTATTGAATATAGCCTACTGATGCATGGATAGAGACTAGAAATTTCAAAATACAGGCATATTCCTTTAGGTGTAAGATTCTTGATTGTAGTTTAAATTTTATTATCCTTATATTAGCTAAAATTATATCTAAATCTTGATTCGGTTTTGGATAATAGTTAAACCAGTGAATAGCGACATTAGTATTATATCATCATTCATAATCTAGTATGACAGTCATTTTTAATATCTGTTTGTACAGAGGTGAAGCCCTAATGAGGTCTTTTTCTGAGGAGAGGGACAACCTGGAGAGGCAGATTGAGATCCTTCAGTAAGCACGAGACATATGAACATTATTGCTTCCAGATAATGAAACCATCCATAGGAGATTTTGTAGTTTGTAGTTCTAGCACAGAATATAAGGTACACTTTATTTTGTTTATTCTCTGTTCTGGCCTTTAGGTTAGCAAACAGGAAGCTTCATGACACCAACGATGGGCTACGTACGACTCTGGAGAACAGCCAGAGCAAAAACAAGAATCAGGTAAATACTTGAATATGATCGTTTGATCTCTGTACACAAAGTTGTGCATTAGTAGAAACTGAAGTCAGTTTAAAGATGGATTAAGTTTACACTTGAACAGTGACCTGTCCTAATCTCACTGAGGAGGTCAGGATTAGTGTGACAGCAAGTTGGAGTTGGAATGTGTGTGTGTGTTTCCAAACTAACAGTGCAACCCTGCAGTCTCCTAAAAACAGCCTCAAATATAAAAAAATATATTATGTTTTCAGAGAGGTACTGGACTGTCTCCTGCAAGTACCATCGATAGGACAAAGAGCATGTGCACTCCATATTTTGAAAGGTATGTCTGGAGCATGAGTTTATACCTGTGGCATGGTATATTTAACAGTTATTCCACAAAATCAAGTTGTACATGAGCTGATAGCCGACGAGGCGCGTAGAGCCGAATTGGCTATAAGCCATGTATAACGAGATTGAGTGGAATAATTGTTTTATTCTATCCACATTCACTGGATTTTGAGAAACACAGCATTTTTACTTTTTTTTTTGTTGCAAATTTGATAACTAAAACCTTTATACAAAACGTCCGACAAAATAATTTCCGCTCAGGTGGACTTTTTAAAAACCTATCGATGGCTGCACGAATTGACTTTAGTGTTGTTGTTTTTTGTAGAAAGTGCCGTCTTGCTGTCGTGCCGAAGTATAGAATAGCTTTAGACATTTATTTAATTCTTCCTTGGACATTTCAGTGATGTCACTTTCAAACTTCTTTGAGCTTTTGAACCAGTCTAAAAATAAATAAATAAATAAATAGATTTTAATGCTTAACGATGATGAATATAAACAAACCAATAAAATAACAGGAGCAGTTTGTGAAAAATGCTCTAATAATAATAATTCGTGGAAAAAAAAAAGATACGTCCTTACCATCATATACTTTTATTCCATACTTTGTTGCACTTTTTTTGTATTTTTTGTATTTTGTATTTTTTGTATTTTGTATTGATTTGTATTTTTGAGGGGTTTTGTTTTTGAGTAGAATTTTCATTTAGTCCTCGGTTGGTTCAGCAACACGCGCCGCCATTTTGTTTTTCTCTACTCACGGTATTATAAGCTGATATCCTAGTGGTAGAGTAGCCAATCAGAGCGTGCGATTGCTCATATCCAGTGAATGTGGATAGATTTTTAAAGAATAATGTATAACGTACACAACATGTTATAGAAAACATTGCTATTACACTGAGATATTAGCTTTGTGGTACTTTGTCACTCGTAATAGCACCTTTGTTGTTACTGTTACCACCACAAAAGTTGACCGTTTTCCAATAAAAAGTTGAGTTAAAGTCCTTCCCGCGCCATGTGGCGCATCGAGCGGCACCGATCTCCGTTTCCGCAGCCCTCAGCCTCTCACATAGCTAGGGTTACAGTGGGGGGATAGTCCTCCGGTAACCATGAGAGTTTAACTCCCCACTCGCATCTGTATTGCAGCATGCCTTGCCAGATAGTACCATTTTTATGATGGTCTTTGGTATGACCCAACCGTGAATAGAACTCCTGATCTCCCGATCGAGAGGCGGACACGCTACCACTAGGCCACTAGCCGGTTTCCCGATAAAAGCATGCCCCAAAATATATACAGTAAGATGAGCACATCATACATTATTTATCCATTTTTAGTTAAAGAACATCCATGTGACAAGTTATATCCTGTTATCACTCACCTTATAGCAGCTATAAACAGTCATTACAACACCAGCCTTCAAGGTACGATTTGAATTGCAGACAAAGTACTACAAAGACAAAGTCAGAGCTGCTGTTACAGAAAATTACTAAACACCTTTTGACCAATGTGATTCGAGAATATGGGAACGACTGGTAATGTCAGTAGTAGGTGTTAAAGATAACAATATGACAGCTAGTAAACATGTTTACGCCAAATGCCTTGTCAATAAATCTGTTATAACACATACAGTATTGCTATCAAAAATATCCTCAGTAGCACTGCAGGAAATGGCTTCTTAGATACGTGTCAGGTTTTTGGGCAGCTGTTGTACTCCCAAGACGTACAAATTCACATTTTTCACTATAAAGTGCATTACTTAGGGAGTTTTGTCATTTTTGTGTCAGAGAGTATAATGTAGAATATTCAGCACACTCCTGAAATCTCAGAAAAGGTTAGAGAACAAAACTACATGATGCAGAACACCCGTAATGCGCTTTGCAGTTTGTAGGGAGCAGCAAATAGCCATCTGGACACATGAAAAGTAGAAAAGATTATGGTTTTTTGTGTTACTGAAGTATTTCTATGGATCTGCAGGTGCTGTAAGGGCTACATGGATGATGATTACGAGCAGCTTAGGATAACTGAGTGCCTGCAAACTCCGAGCAGGGAATCTTTAGCTCTGGCGCTCTGTGATCCCATGCGCAGACACAGCAGCTGTGAGGTGGACAGCCTGGACGAGAGCTGCGTGGACAGCGGCATGTCCACTCTGCGCTCTAACAACGGCTACGACTCAGAGCAGGAGAGCACAAGTCAAAGAGTCGCTCACATGGCTGCCTTCAGCTGCTCAGGAGACACCTCAGACACGGAGGTGAGAGAACACACACAGATGTGGACGTGTTTATACTACAAACGTAAATGATAATAGGGACTAGGAAAATAATCAGTTGTAAAAGTTACTCCATTTCATGCCGCGCAGCATCACACCACCCCATCGTTTATTATTTTTCTATAACAGCATGTCCTAGCATGTTACTACAAACATATAGTAAGTATTCTGCCATTTTATTAACCTGTGGAATTACTGAGCCTTTGAGACGCAATTTGCACTTGGTTAACTAGAGGCAAGAAGCTTCCCTTACTTATTAGCAACATTAGCCCTGTAGCTTTAGTACAAACTGAAGAAACAAAAAAGTGTTTGTTATTTAAAAAAAAAAAACTTCTAGTGCTGCCACTCTTGTGTTTACTTACAGGCACATTATCGCAGGGCAGGTTAGCCTCGGCATTTCATGATCAGAACCTCCTGACCCTCCGAACCTGAACTTATTCTGCATGTGTGTGTGTGTGTTTGTTTCAAGGTGCCAGAAGTACGAGACGAGACAACATGCGAATCAGACAGCGAGTCTGTCCTGAACGTGACTTTAAATCCCGTCAACACAAAAGACGTCACTGCTTCAGGAAAGAAAAGTCTTTCAGCCATCTTCAACGAGGTACCAGTGAGCGTAGACAACCTTAACCACTAAAATCATAACACTCAAGATTAAACATGTAACTAAACATTGCACTTTAGGAACTCCCTAAAGTGAATGAAGCATGAAATGGAATGACGAATGACAGCTAGTGATTTGAACAATAAATGGTCCCTTGTCATTCAGATTCTTATAAATGGAATAACGATTGAAATGTAGGTGGAATGACATGCTTTCAGCTCATGAAATGGAATGACATTGTTTCTAAGTGGAATGACATACTTTTAGGTTATGTTATCAGTGATATCACCTTTTACAAATGGAATGACAGCGTTTCCAGGTGGAATGACATACTTTAAGCTAATGTTATCAGTGATATCCCCTTTTACAAATGGAATGACAGTGTTTTTAGGTGGAATGACATACTTTGAGGCAATGTTATCAGTGATATCACCTATAACCTAACCCTAACCCTAGAAACAATGTCATTCCATTTGTTAATTTGATATCACTGATAACATTGCCTCAAAGTATGTCATTCCACCTAGAAACCTTATCATTCCATTTGTAAAAGGGGATATCACTGACAACATTAGCTCAAAGTAAGTCAATACATATAGAAACCCTGTCATTCCATTTGTAAAAGCTGATATCCCACCAAGCACCCACTTATCTTATCCTAGGGAGGTCTAAAACTAAAGATTTCAATCGTTATTCCATTTGTAAGAATCTGAATGACAAGGGACCATTTATTGTTCAAATTTACTACCTGTCATTCGTCATTCCATTTCATGCGTCATTCACTTTAGGGAGTCCTGCACTTTTATCCAGCCACTGAATGTGAAGGAAATCATACAGAGTTAGGAACTTTAGAATCAATAACATCGGAATTCTGAGGCTAATAAAATAGAAATAGGATAAATAATGGGGCTTATATCTCTATTCTCAATGCTCATTGGTCAGAAGGTATTATCATTTCCTATAACAGCAGCTGTGACATTTAGGTCCAAGGCAAAATCACACGTTTTTTTTAGTAAGAGCAGATTTATTGGTTTCTTGGTAACATGGCAAGCCAGTTTTTTTTTGTATTATTAACTTTAAGAGAGGAAAAAAAGAGAGGCTAGTGAAGGAATTACTGTTTATAACCGTTATAACGTAACGATAGGAGGAGCTAATTTGTTTCCTGGATGTTCCACAACATTAAGCATACAGTATATAGCACACTAACCACGAGGCCAGCTCGCTCTCTCTCTCTCTCTCTCTCTCCATGGGGAAATACACCACTTGTATTTTTCATGCAAACTACATCCAGGACATTGAGTTACATATTTAACAGTTATTCCACGAAATCGAGTCGTACATGAACTGATAGTCAACGAGGCGTGAAGCACCAAGTTGGCTATAAACCATACATGTCAAAATTGAGTGGAATAACTTTTTTTAATGCTTTATTATATCAGCATTCACTGGATTTTGAGAAACAGAGCATTTTTCTTTTTTTGCAAATTTGATCAATAAAAACTTTATACAAAATGCCCGACAGAATAATTTCCGCTTAGAATGTAAACAAACTGGCAAAATGACAGTAGCAATTTGTGAAAAATGCTATAATAATAATTCTTGAAAAATAAAAAAAAGATACGTTCTTACCATGAAATACTCATCTCATCATCGCTAGCTGCTTTATCCTGTTCTACAGGGTCGCAGGCAAGCTGGAGCCTATCCCAGCTGACTACGGGCGAAAGGCGGGGTACACCCTGGACAAGTCGCCAGGTCATCATAGGGCTGACACAGAGACACAGACAATCATTCACTCTCACATTCACACCTACGGTCAATTTAGAGTCACCAGTTAACCTAACCTGCATGTCTTTGGACTGTGGGGGAAACCGGAGCACCCGGAGGAAACCCACGCGGAGAACATGCAAACTCCGCACAGAAAGGTCCTCGCCGGCCACGGGGCTCGAACCCGGACCTTCTTGCTGTGAGGCGACAGCGCTAACCACTACACCACCGTGCCGCCCCCATGAAATACTTTTATTCCATATTTTGTTGCTTTTTTTTTTTAAATTTGGGGGGTTTTGTTTTCAAGTAGAGTTTTTATTTCGTCCTCGGTTGGTTCAGCAACACGCTCCGCCATTTTGTTTTTCTCTACTCACGGTATATGAGCTGATAGCCTAGTAGTTGAGTAGCCAATCAGAGCGCACAATTGCTCATATCCAGTGAATGTGGACAGAATAATTTCCAATATCCTCATTTGTGAGGATATCGATTAATTGTTTTGGTAAATTTGGATACTTTTTGTTTGTGAATGTGTCTGTATAATAAAAAGAACATCACACGTTGGCTTGAAGGTATGAAGTTTATCTTCTCGTGTTGAAAAATTTGTATTTTTTGATACAAAATACATCCCGGACCTGAGTGACATATTTTCTGATATTTCACTCTGATGACATCATTCGCAGTGTTTTCCCACTGACTAGATGCACGTTGTCAAAATGGCAAACCGGTTCAAAATTAAAGTTCTTTTGATTAACTTGCGTATTTTTTGTGGATGTGTCCATATAATATAAAGAACATTACACGGTGGTGCCACAGTTTATCTTATATATATATATATATATATATATATATATATATATATATATATAAGACCATCTTAAAATCATAAAAATGGTACTTACTGCCATCTGGCAAGGCACACCGCAATACAGATGCAAGTGGGGAGTCAATGAACTCTTGTGGTCCACTGTAACCCTAGCTATGAAATAGGCGAGAGGTCGAGGGCTATAGAAATGGAGATCAGCACCACCCAGTGCGCCTTAAGGGCCTGGTTAGTCCTGGGACGAGACACTGCCTGGGAAGACCAAGTGCTGGCATGGGAGGGACTTTTATATATAATGGGTAACCAGTATGATATTATACTTCAATAAATATGACCGTTAGCGAAAACATTTTCATATTTCACATATTTTCATACAAGTGAATACCCCCAAGTGTTTTATTCCTAACACCGCACCACCTCAGTAAGCCCTTTTTTATTTTACATTTTCTGTACTGGGGCGGCACGGTGGTGTAGTGGTTAGCGCTGTTGCCTCACAGCAATAAGGTCCGGGTTCGAGCCCCGTGGCCGGCGAGGGCCTTTCTGTGCGGAGTTTGCATGTTCTCCCCGTGTCTGCGTGGGTTTCCTCCGGGTGCTCCGGTTTCCCCCACAGTCCAAAGACATGCAGGTTAGGTTAACTGGTGACTCTAAATTGACCGTAGGTGTGAATGGTTGTCTGTGTCTATGTGTCAGCCCTGTGATGACCTGGCGACTTGTCCAGGGTGTACCCCGCCTCTCACCTGTAGTCAGCTGGGATAGGCTCCAGCTTGCCTGCGACCCTGTGGAACAGGATAAAGCAGCTAGAGATAATGAGATGAGATGAGATTTTCTGTACTGTCCAATAAAGTACATAACTTCTCAGATAAGATATAACAAACGAAACGTTTTGTCAGTAAGACATTCTGTTCAAGCTAAACAGTTTTCCTACAGAAACTGAAGGGTGAGGCATTGGGGATGGCTCAGGCATCTGGAAAAACATACAAGATTGTGTTAGCAGGTGATGCTGCAGTGGGCAAGTCCAGCTTCCTCCTACGCCTCTGTAAAAATGAGTTTAAAGGGATCACCAGCACCACTCTGGGTAAGCGCAACTACAGTAACCATTGAACACGATATTTTGTGATTGTGAGCAACTCGTTTACATTTCATGTTCTTTTTATGAACAAGCAATGAAAGTCATCCTGACCCAGACATTTCTTATGTTATGCGATATGATCGATGATGATGAAACATTTCGGTATTGAAATTGAAATTTTAGTCAGATTGTAAGGTTCATAAATATATACATAGTATATTTATACATATACACATAAGTATTACTGTTAGGAGACCTGAGGCAGTGATAAGATACTAAATGCCATCTGTGCTTGTTTTCATGAAGGAGTTGACTTCCAACTGAAGACCCTTGTGGTAGATGGAGTGCCGACGACGCTGCAGCTTTGGGATACAGCGGGTCAGGAGAGGTGAGGAGCTGAACCATGGTCATGAAAATAATCAGGAAATAGCAATTAAACCATCAATTACACCCTCACACCAAATCCAATAACACATAGTTGTGCAAAATATTCCACTGTAAATGGATCCTAGTGTCACTCAAACACATATTCAGTCCATACCCTGAAGCCACAACACATCCTAAACAGATTATTTGAATCACTGTTAGCATAGATTTAGTGTGAACTGTGGTGTGGGTTGTTTTTCTGGATTGGCTGCAGATATATGAATTATTATTTTTTCGCGGTCCGGTTTCCATCAAATCCTGCGCTCTGATTGGCTGGTGTGCAGGTCCGTATCGTACGATACGGACCCCAGTTATGGACCCCGGTTACGGACCTCCGGCGACTCACTCGTTCACAGCAACAACAAACATAGTAGCATTTTTGTCAACATTTATCTTTCTTTTTTTTAAAATAAGATTTATTTATAAGATTAATCAAAAATCTTATAAATTTTTGCCAGCATTTCTCAGGAGAATAGCATTAATTTTACAGCATGGATAGTGATAACGGCAGTCTTCACAACGAAAGCAAGTTTTACTACCCTGAGGAAGAAGAAATAAAAGAAAACATTTCAGGAGAAAGACAAAAACCTCTAACTGTTGCTAACGCCGAGCAAAAACATGGCTGAATCCTGAATGACTCAATTTTGTATAAATAGGGGACTACATAGGCGGCAAAATGTAGTTTTTTTCCTGCCATGGAAGTGCACTTGTATATCGAGGAGGAAGCAATTTGCCTTACAGCCGTGAATGAGAGTTCAAAATGGTGGCTCGGCTCGGTTTTCCCTTTCGGGTGCTCTCGTTTTCTGTTAGAATTTGGTAAAGAAAAAAATAAATATATTATTTACCAGCTTACGGCCGGTCTGTATGGTGAAATACCGTGACCTCGGACTTGAATACTGACCTCGGCCCAGAGGGCCTTGCTCAGTACTTTCAAGACCTTGGTCACGGTATTTCACCATACGGACCTCCCAGCTGGTAAATAACATATATGTATGGTTCCTTCTCGACAGGTTCAAAAGCATTGCGAAATCCTACTTCAGGCGGGCCGATGGCGTTCTCCTGCTCTATGATGTAACCTGTGAGAAGAGTTTTCTAAATGTGCGAGAATGGATCGACACCATAGAGGTATTTCTGATACTTTATCCCTTAAACGAATAGCTCGTTTCCAGTAAACAGGTATTCTGTCATTTTTTCATATAGACAACAAGTTCAACAGTGATCTCATTTGCATGTTATAGTGTACATTAGTTGTTGACTTAAGCTCCCCTCATCTCCAGGATGTGTCCCAAGATAAAATCCCCATTATGCTGGTCGGGAATAAGACAGATCTGCGGCAGGAAGCTCTTCAAGGTGATGTCCTGTGCATTTCAACCAGCTGCGGAGAGAAACTAGCCAGGGTGAGAGAATTCACTGTGATATAACTCTTATACTCCCCAGTGTCTATGTGTATAATGTGCTTGTCACATCAAACATACATTCATAACGGTGTGAACGCTGTGTGCTTGGTTCTCGACAGACTTACAGCTCCCTCTTCTGTGAGACGAGTGCAAAGGATGGCTCAAACATCATTGAGGCCGTACTCCATTTAGCACGGTGAGTCACTCATAGTGCATGAAGTAAGGAATGTAGTCAGACTCCAGCTACACTTAACTCCCACATTAAAACCTAGATCAGAATATCACAAATACATTCATGTCAATTACATTAAAAAACCAAAATAAATATGAACTCCTTGTGTTCACTGGCGAAACTGGACACTTACTTACTTACTTAATCAATCCTCTTTGCCCCGTGTGGGGCATAAGGCCAATAACAAGTGCCTCCACTTATGACGGTCTTTAGCAAGATGTTGTGCCTTGCCCCATGATAGATTTAACTCGGATAGCTCAGAGGTGATGGTTCTTCTCCAAGTGGTCTTAAGTCTTCCAGGCTTCCGCCTTCCAGGGGGTGTCCACATTAGGGCAACTTTGGGGATCCGCTGTTGGTCCATACGTAAGACATGCCCGAGCCATCTCATGCGTCTGTGTTTGATTTCATCAACCACGCTGCGGCTTCTGGTCTTCCAGTATAGTGTGTCCAAAAGCTGCTTTCATTTATTCAGCACACGAGGGCAGCAGATCTGCTTAAACAGTTTCTGTTAGTGACTCATTGTGCTGTCCTGTAACAAACTTCACTGCATTTTCATTTTGACTTTGTCATCGGGTTTTGAATGAAGTTTCAACAAAACAAATTATTTTGGATGCAGATTTCACCTATTTAAATCAAATAACCTTAATGGGCATGGCAGTCAGAGAAAACCCATAGGATGTTGCTGAGCAGATTTTTGGAACACAGCCAAAAATGACCAAAATTGTGGGTTTTTTTGTCAATAGTAATACTTAGATGCTACTGTTCCAGAATTATGCAGTATATTAACGATATACAGTTATACAGAATAATATGTTAACAGTGGTGAACCATTACTGAGCTGGGACTTGAGCTCAGCCAAAACTTAGCCAGACACCAAAAAAGCAACAGGGCAAAGGATTTTGCAAGGGATTAGCGGCAGGCTGCCAGGTCGCTCCGACGTGTGTAGTTGTCAGTGTTGATTTTAAAAGTAACTCAGTAAATTACACAGGGAAATGAATACTTAAGTCTGAGTGAAAAATACTAAAATACTGTAGCGAGCGGGGCGGCACGGTGGTGTAGTGGTTAGCGCTGTCGCCTCACAGCAAGAAGGTCCTGGGTTCGAGCCCCGGGGCCGGCGAGGGCCTTTCTGTGTGGAGTTTGCATGTTCTCCCCGTGTCCGCGTGGGTTTCCTCCGGGATCTCCGGTTTCCCCCACAGTCCAAAGACATGCAGGTTAGGTTAACTGGTGACTCTAAATTGACCGTAGGTATGAATGTGAGTGTGAATGGTCTGTGTCTATGTGTCAGCCCTGTGATGACCTGGCGACTTGTCCGGGGTGTACCCCGCCTTTCGCCCGTAGTCAGCTGGGATAGGCTCCAGCTTGCCTGCGACCCTGTAGAAGGATAAAGCGGCTAGAGATAATGAGATGAGATGAGATGAGACTGTAGCGAGCGTGCGTGGAAGAAGAGTCTGGAGACAGAAATCTTAGTTTCTCGGTCGTTAGACTTGCAGTTAAGCTCACAATTGCCTTCAAGAAGGTCTAGGGCGATACATTTTTGGTCCCTCCCACTATACAGTAAATCAAAATCTGATTGGTTAATGGGGCAGCACGGTGGTGTAGTGGTTAGCGCTGTCGCCTCACAGGGTTCGAGCCCTGTGGCCGGCGAGGGCCAAACTTTCTGTGCGGAGTTTGCATGTTCTCCCCGTGTCCGCATGGGTTTCCTCCGGGTGCTCCGGTTTCCCCCACAGTCCAAAGACATGCAGGTTAGGTTAACTGGTGACTCTAAATTGACCGTAGGTGTGAATGTGAGTGTGAATGGTTGTCTGTGTCTATGTGTCAGCCCTGTGATGACCTGGCGACTTGTCCAGGGTGTACCCCGCCTTTCGCCCGTAGTCAGCTGGGATAGGCTCCAGCTTGCCTGTGACCCTGTAGAAGGATAAAGCGGCTAGAGATAATGAGATGAGATGAGATGATTGGTTAATTAACCTGTAACTTCCTACATAAACATACACTGCCATGGCCTTCTGTCCCGGCAATTTAGTCCTAACTAGTGAGTGAGCAGCTCGAAACTCTTAGCCTAGAGACGACAAACAAAAAAATCTCGCTGGATAACCCGATTTTAATGTTTTCAGGACAGTAACGCTTTCATCTCATCTCATCTCATTATCTCTAGCCGCTTTATCCTTCTACAGGGTCGCAGGCAAGCTGGAGCCTATCCCAGCTGACTACGGGCGAAAGGCGGGGTACACCCTGGACAAGTCGCCAGGTCATCACAGGGCTGACACATAGACACAGACAACCATCCACACTCACATTCACACCTACGGTCAATTTAGAGTCACCAGTTAACCCAACCTGCATGTCTTTGGACTGTGGGGGAAACCGGAGCACCCGGAGGAAACCCACGCGGACACGGGGAGAACATGCAAACTCCGCACAGAAAGGCCCTCGCCGGCCCCGGGGCTCGAACCCAGGACCTTCTTGCTGTGAGGCGACAGCGCTAACCACTACACCACCGTGCCGCCCAAATTAGAATAATTATAATGAAATTATAAAAGAATGAAAGAAATTAAATATAACATTTGAAATGCTGATATGTTTGGGCCTCTCTGAAGGCCTAGAAGGCCCTGACGGTTCCCCTCTGAATATTAATACTAAATTATATACTGTTGCCAGGATCCAATCTTAAAATCCAATTCTCAGTTTACACTTTTGGGGGTAACTAGAGATTAAAATGCTAGAACTTTACCTGTGGTTGAGGTGCAAAATAAAAATACATTTCAATTCAGGAACATTTCAGATCTATATTTAGTAAAAATGTCAAAATTTTACCACTCCTGAGTGGCGCAACAGCAATGCTGGTGATGCCATGTGGCTGCAAGTCAAGAGAGCAAAATTGGCCATGCTTTCTGGGTGGGAGGGATGTTCTGCGTTGTCTATTGTCAATTGTCTGGTCAACCCCTGTCTGTGTGTACCAGTGCAAAATATCTAGGCCACATCATCAGTGATAAATTGGAGGATGATGCTGACATGCTTAGACAGAGAAGGACACTGTATGCCCAAGCCAATGTGTTAGTAGGGAAATTTCACTATTGCTCTGATGAGGTGAAGGTGAACCTGTTCAGAGCGTATTGTACCCCTATGTACACAGCTCCCCTCTGGGTTAGGTATAAGAAAGAGAGCTTGCGCAAACTCCAGGTTGCTTACAACGACTGCCTCAGAATATTGCTTAAGAAGTCCAGGGGTAGTAGTGCCAGCGAGCTGTTTTGTAACTTAAGATTAACCACCTTTCAGGCCACCCTGAGAGGACTGATGTATAAATTCATAGGTAGGCTGCAGGGGTCCCAGAACAATCTCATTATGGAGTTGACCAATCCAAGGTGCAGTTCTGTAAGATATCAGTCCTATATGTGGAAACACTGGTACTTGTGCATACTATAGGAAGGGCATTAATATATTTATTTATTTACTTATTTATTGTGATTTTACAACTGTCACAATGTATGTTTGTTTTGTACTGTACATGTTTTTTATGTCTAATTGGACGTTGGAGTCTGTAATAAAGTTTGATTGATTGATTGAATTGCAGTGACACTAGCCAATCGTGAACATCTGTGAACTCATGTATGTGGAAGAGGGTAGATAGTGCTTTCCTTAAAGTATGTTGGTGAGACTAGAAAAAATGGCAGAAAATTAAAAAAAAAAACGTTAAAGGGTTTTTTTCATGCTGTCACACATATATCTGTAGCTGTCATATATTAAAGTTGTTCTTTTCTTTCTTTTTTTTCACAGAGAGGTTATTAAATACGCACATGAACGCAAGAACTCAACATTGGGGCAAAGCCTCTCTGGGAGCCCCAACACCAGTTCAAAGTGCTGCAAGGCCTAATGCATGTTCTTTATCATCTTAAAACACACATACAGTGTGTGTGTGTGTGTGTTATAATGCTTGTTTCAGAAAGATGGCACTGGTGTGTATGAGGCCTTTATACATTTCTATGCATGCCTGTACTGCAGCCTACCTCTGATTGCACAGCTCAAGCTTTACTTTTCATGTTTTACAAAGTCACTGTTCATTAGCTCAAACACCAAACAGATACAGAATGCTATTTTGCACATACGAAAGACGCAATCATTCTTTGACAGGTTAGTAAATCAGGTATTAGTAAAATATGCAAACCTTTAAGTTAGTGCCTTATGTCCTAAGAAGAACTGCAGTCTGTCACAAGTCAAATCATGCCTGAAGTACAATATTGAGGAGTAAAATGTTTATTTATGACAATTACAATGGTGTTTAAGAGTTTGTGAACCCTTTAGAATTTTCTATATTTCTGCATAAATATGACCTAAAACATCATCAGATTTTCACACAAGTCCTAAAAGTAGATAAAGAGAACACAGTTAAACAAACGAGACAAAAATATTATACTTGGTCATTTATTTATTGAGGAAAATGATCCAATATTACATATCTGAGAGTGGCAAAGTATAGTTCGTATAGTAAAATAACCTGACAGGCATTACTTATCCTGTATATTTTCAAACATTTCCTTTAGTATAACGTTCTGATTCCAATAATGTTTGCAGGTAACCTTGATTTACTGATATAGTAGCTAACTATAGCTACAGTTTTAGAACAAAATATAGGACATTTCAATTTGCGATTGCTTTTCATACAAAACAACCAAATCCAGTCCCTGATATGCCTGTGAACAGGTATACATGAACAGGTACCAACGCTATAATGTAATTATTAATGTAATTATAGCTAGTTGTCTTCAAAATTTCAGATCCAGAACTGAGTTTTATTTTAGGAGATTCAAACTAGCAACGTTCTACAAATTACAGAACACACAAATTCACAGAAAGTGGGACTATAATATATCGGTATGATGATATAATGTTAAATAAACCTTTACAGGTTCAGAGAACCTGTAAGATTTTAAAAACAGGGTTCTTCCTAAGAATCAATACATTAAATCGATTTACCCTGATTTTTAATGTATTGTATTGATAATACAGGGTGTTTCAAAAAAATTTGATATCATTTCACAATCTAATAACTTTGCCAATTCTCATTCAGTTGACCTCAAATTTTAACAGCATGTCTAGAAACAAGTCAAAATTTTATGTTTAATGTTTTTTTTTTTACCTTTTTAGGTATAGAAATGCCATTCATTGGAAAAGAAAAGGCGTTTTGTGTGTTAGTGCGCCATGTCTCAGGCGGCGCGCATATTGAACATTTGTGAAATCGTTCATGGAATCCACATATAGACTGGTACCAAAATTCAAAAAAGTGCTTATTTAAGGAGTTAAAGGCATTTTTGAGACAAAGTCGGCAAACAGTCTTATTTTGTCAATTTGGGTGTGCCGAATTCAAATCCGCAATATGCCGAGCTCTATCTGACCTCTGTTGACCTCTAGAGGTCATTGAACTTTGGGCCTGTAAACGTCTCAGCTGAACCCAGTTTCTCAGCTTTCTAAGGAATGAAATGTACTAAAATGATTAATGAAGTTAGCAAATGGCCTTGTTTGTTAAATATTTGGGTGCTGAATTCATTTGTCATTTGTAAAACGACATATGACCTCTGATAACCTCAAGGTCATTAAACTTGGCCTATAGGCCTATGCATTTAACGGCATTTTTAAACTGACTTTACTCCCCCAAAAAGAATATGAACAGACAAAAAACAAATAGAAAGGAACAAATACAACATTAAATGCCAGTCCATGTACATGTGACTTACTTTTCACAATGAGAATGCCTAGGCGATCACCTTACATAACATTGCATTACATTTAGCGGTTATTGTTTATACAAAGCTACTGAAAAAAGGACAGATTCAGCAGCATACAAAATGTGGGGGCATACAGGGTATACAGGCTAATCAGGGTTAGTGTATATGAGAGTTTTTTTCTTTGTTGTTTTGCTTTAAACGGGGTAAAGCCTTTACAAAAAACAAACAACAAAGAAAAAAACTCTCATATATACTAACCCTGATTAACCTGTATACCCTGTATGCCCCCACATTTTGTATGCTGCTGAATCTGTCCTTTTTTCAGTAGCTTTGTATAAACAATAACCGCTAAATGTAATGCAATGTTATGTAAGGTGATCGCCGAGGCATTCTCATTGTGAAAAGTAAGTCACATGTACATGGACTGGCATTTAATGTTGTATTTGTTCCTTTCTATTTGTTTTTTGTCTGTTCATATTCTTTTTGGGGGAGTAAAGTCAGTTTAAAAATGCCGTTAAATGCATAGGCCTATAGGCCAAGTTTAATGACCTTGAGGTTATCAGAGGTCATATGTCGTTTTACAAATGAAAAATGAATTCAGCACCCAAACATTTAACAAACAAGGCCATTTGCTAACTTCATTAATCATTTTAGTACATTTCATTCCTTAGAAAGCTGAGAAACTGGGTTCAGCTGAGACGTTTACAGGCCCAAAGTTCAATGACCTCTAGAGGTCAACAGAAGTCAGATAGAGCTCGGCATATTGCAGATTTGAATTCGGCACACCCAAATTGACAAAATAAGACTGTTTGCCGACTTCGTCTCAAAAATGCCTTTGGGTGTCACAATTCTGGATTTTGGTACCAGTCTAATACCTTTTGAATTTCTCATTCAAATTATTTTGAGGAATAAATCTTATATTGCTCAACATTAAGACTGTTCAGTTTCATTTGCCTAGACTATGTCGTTTCTGGGATATTTACATCTCAAATAATATCAAGCTTTTTTGAAACACCTTGTATTTCTGCAATATTCTGGCAGTTTTACGAACCAAAGAACAGCACTGCCACTGCACTATTAGTGTTGACCTTTTGGAAAATGTCAAGTTTTAAGCAACAGTGAGGGATTTTCTATCAAACCTTTTAAACCAAGTGCCAACCAATTTAACATTGTTCGTCGTCTTTATTCATCCTTCCCATCAGTGAATTCTGCTGCTTTCTTAGATTTGCATTGCTTTTTTTTTTTTGGTAATTTTTCATATATTATTAAGTCTTGTATATTCTACATATGTAGTACACTGTGCATCTTATAAACCTGCAATGATCAACACTGTTTTTGTAACTTGTGTGTTATGGCCTAATTGCATAAATTGTGAAAAAAATTGCATTATTAAATTAAGATAATCCAAATGTTATAATTTTACAAATGTAATCCTTTACATGTTCTCAATAATGTAGTCATTTTCCAATTGAATTATTGTAAGATTGTTTGATTTCAGATTTTCTAAAATTTGGATTTTATTTCGTTACTGGAAATATAATTTATTTCATTTTATTTCATTTACTCTTTTTAATCATGCTAACTTTCAAAGGCATTTTGAAACAACTAACGAGGTTGGTAGTAATAGACCTGTCTAATGTTTCAGTTTTACTCATAAACTAGTTATTAGTTAGTAAGCTAAAAACATTGTTACCTTTTTTAAAGTAACTAACGTAATTAAGGGTGGCACGGTGGTGTAGTGGTTAGCACTGTCGCCTCACAGCAAGAAGGTTCTGGGTTTGAGCCCAGTGGCCAAACTTTCTGTGTGGAGTTTGCATGTTCTCCCCGTGTCTGTGTAGGTTTCCTCCGGGTGCTCCGGTTTTCTCCACAGTCCAAAGACATGCAGGTTAGGTTAATTGGTGGCTCTAAATTGACCGTAGGTGAGAATGGTTGTTTGTGTCTATGTGTCAGCCCTGCGATGATCTGGCGACTTGTCCAGGGTGTACCCCACCTCTCGCCCATAGTCAGCTGGGATGGGCTCCAGCTTACCTGCGACCCTGCACAGGATAAGTGGTTACGGATAATGGATGGATGGATGGATGGATGGATAGATAATGTAATTAGCCACAAATACCATTCTATAATGTATATGCTGCTACTCATGTTTACGCATTTCTGTTGTGTAACAGGGATATTTATTCAACAATCAGATAAGAAATGTACTTATATTGAAACAAAGTGTAATGTTTAAATTTGGGGATTTTATTATGGCAATACTAACATATAAAACAATCCATAATTGAACATAGAAACAATCAAAATTGACATTACAAACTTCATAAGGCTTTGAGTCCCAGTGTTCCACAAACTGGGCGATATATATTTTTTTATCTTGGTATTCCCAGAGTTGCATTGTAGAACTCACAAAGACCAAAGTAAAACATGGAAAAGTGTTTTGTTAGCCATGCAAAGAAAAACTGTCTTTTCAAACACATCTAGCAAATTAGGGAAAATAAGAAAGCAACTCTTGCTGAAACAAAGACAATTTGCATATACCAACACAGTAAAGATCTTGTCCAAAGTTGCATATTTTCATTTTCTTACACTCTGATTTATGAATGACCAAACAGGGAAATGTGTTGTTTTACTTGCAAGTCTATTTGTTTGACCTGCATTATTGTAACATTGACACGAATGAAGAATAAAATGTCAATGAAAAGCAGTTTTGAATACTGTGGCAAGCATTATTATTACTATTATTATTAGTGACACAATCACATAAAAGTCTGAATTTGAATTTCACCCAATTCTCTCAGACATTTCCAGAATTTATTCATTTTCACCATGAAATGTTTCTAGCATTCAGAAATCTTATACAATTTCTCGACAAAAAAAATAAAGCAGCCTTCCTTGAGGTTGAGATTCAAATTCCCATCAAATTTTAAACAAGAAACATTTTAAATTTGTGGGTCGTGAGGTAAATCTACACTAAGTACAAGATCGATTACAAGCTTGACTGTTTCGAGCAGATTTCAGAATATTTGGAGGGGTGAATATTGTGAAATGGTAATATGTAAATATGCAACTTATAAACCCAACACCAAGAATTATTCTGTCCTTAATGCATATTAATTTCAGTTAAGCATTGTGTTTTATTTGGGACAATACTGTTTAAAAAGAAGCTGTGTTTATGTTAATGTGACTACTAGCAAAATATCTTGTAGCCCTATTGGTTAGTTTGGTCATCATTTTAATAATCTAACTTGTGAAAAATGACGACACCTTAAAGTGTTTTTTTTTTTTTTTGACAATAATCTGTGGTTGTACCATCATGTACGGTAATAAGAGGTTAAAAATTAAAAAATGATGTGTGTATTATGTTTGGTTATGGTTACATGTGTCACTAGTTTTGATTGGTGCTCATATGATTGACTAAAACAGCTTTTGCCACACTACAATCTCGAAAAAGTTCAACATTTTTCAACCAACGGAGTACACACTGCCATGAAACTTCTGTCAGCTAAGCGTGTGTAGAAATGTTTTTTCACACTAGATAGAAATTGTATGTGTGAATATGGAATGCAAGAATGATCTATGGAAGGGGTGGACAAAATCAGTAGCCAGTTGTCCTTTATTTGTAGTTGCCTGGTGGACCAAAAAATAAAAAAATACTCTTTATTGATTCTTGCAATACATATATTTTCATTTGGTATGCACAGCTATGGAAAAAAATTAAGACGATGCCTTTATTTGTCATATACAGTACTGTGCAAAAGTCTTAGACACGTAAAAAAAAAAAAAACGCTGTCGACCAAAAATGGCTTAAAAAAAAAATAATGAAATGAAATGTTTCAACATTAGGAAAAAAAAAATGCAGCGGAGGTAATATTTGGTGTGAGACGACCCTTTGCTTAAAAAAAAAAAAAAGAAGAATTAATAGTCTCAGGTCCAATGAGTGCAGTTTTATAAGGAAATGAGCTGTAGGTTTTACTAAGCATCTTACAGAACCAGCCACAGTTCTTCTCCACACTTTGACTGTCACACTCGCTTCTTCATTTTGCACCAAAACCCAGCAGCCTTCATTACGGTTTCTTTTTTAATCCGAAAAGTGCTCTCTTGTAATGTAATATGCTGCTCAGATACAAACATATTGGTTTTTTCTGTAGCATTTAATTTTGTGCTGGAAAATGAATGAACGTTTGGAGCTCTAAAATGTTTTTGTACTGATTCGATAATGTAGAAGTCATAAAATAGAAATCTATAATAAAAAGTTTGTATGAAAAAAAATTGAGCGCCTAAGACTTTTGCACAGTATTGTGTATTACAGTGGAATTCTTTTCTTTGCGTGTTTCAGCTTGTTAGGAAGTTGGGGTCAGAGCATACAGTGTCTCTGGAGCAGAATGGTGGCGGCTTGGCAGTCCTGAGACTTGAAACCCAACCTCCTGATCAGCAACCCAGAGCCTTAACCATTGAGTCACCACTGCCCCACCAGTCATCCGTCCATCCATTATCTGTAGCCGCTTATCCTGTCCTTATAGGGTCGCAGGCAAGCTGGAGCCTATCCCAGCTAACTATGGGCGAGATGTGGGGTACACCCTGGACAAGTCGCCAGGTCATCGCAGCCCCACCATTCAAATTAACTTTTTCCATAGCTGTATACACACACACGCCAGTCATTTTAATAATGGCACCTGCTCATTCATGGAATTATCCAATCAGCCAATCATGTCGCAGCATTGCAATGCATAATGCAGGTACAGATCAAGAACTCCAGTTAGATTTCTACGCATCAAACACAACGGGGAAAAGATTGTATTGGTTCAGCAGGTTAAGGCTCTGGGTCACTGATTGGAGGAGGGGGAGGAGTTTGAGCCCCAGCATGGCCAAGCTGCCACTGTTGGGCGCTTAACCCCATCAGTTCGACCCCATCTACATCGACACCATATAGATGTGGGGAAAAGATGTAAGAAGAAACAGAATGGGGGGAAAGCAATCTCTGAGCTTGTAATTTCAGAAACTGCTAGTCTCCTGGGCAAAACAGTTTTTTGAGCTAACACAGAATGGCGCAGGAAAACAAAATACATCCAGTGAGCAACACATCTGTGGTTGCAAAGGCCTTAATGAGAGAAATCAGACAGGAAGGCTGTGGGAATTCAAATAACTACCTAGCTATGTTTACAACCTTTACACCTCATATTTTACAGAACCTGAAGCTGCTAGGACACAACAGCTCAGAACTGAAACGGTAGCTAATGAATGACTTGCTGAGTTTTTGTTGAGGTCGCAAACATGGTGCTCTACGTTATAATTAACAGTTATTCCATGAAATCGAGTCGTACATGAGCTGATAGGCATGTACGACGAGATTGAGTGGAATAACTGCTTTATCCTATCGACATTCACTGGATTTTGAGAAACAGAGCATTTTTTTGCAAATTCGATAAATAAATCTTTACACCAAACGTCCGACAAAATCATTTCCGCGTAGAATGTAAACAAACCGGCGAAATGACAGTAGCAATTTGTGAAAATGCGAGAATAATATCTCATCTCATTATCTCTAGCCGCGTTATCCTGTTCTACAGGGTCGCAGGCAAGCTGGAGCCTATCCCAGCTGACTACGGGCGAAAGGCGGGGTACACCCTGGACAAGTCGCCAGGTCATCACAGGGCTGACACATAGACACAGACAACCATTCACACTCACATTCACACCTACGGTCAATTTAGAGTCACCAGTTAACCTAACCTGCATGTCTTTGGACTGTGGGGGAAACCGGAGCACCCGGAGGAAACCCACACGGACACGGGGAGAACATGCAAACTCCGCACAGAAAGGCCCTCGCCGGCCACGGGGCTCGAACCCAGAACCTTCTTGCTGTGAGGCGACAGCGCTAACCACTACACCACCGTGCCGCCCGCGAGAATAATAATTCTTGAAAAAAAAAAAAAAAAAGATATGTTCTTACCATCAAATACTTTTATTCCCTATTTTGTTGAGGCTTTCTTTTTTTTTTTTGTATTTTTGGGGTTTTGTTTTCGAGTAGTTTTTGTTTTGCCCTCGGTTCACCAACACACTGCGCCATTTTGTTTCTCTCTACTCACAGTATATGAGCTGATTCTTGGTTTCACGTGACGTCACATCCGCCTCATTAGTTATCAAAACTTTAGCTGGTGGTCTACCAAAGCTCAGTTGACAAAGCGTTTGTACAGAGAAGGTGCACTGCTCGCATGAAAAATGCCTTACGCTTGCGTTGTTTTAGATTGTTCGAATCGATCAAACCATGAAACTGATAAAAGTTTCTTCAGGGTTCGCCGTGAACTAATGCAGGATTTCACAAAAAGACATTAAGAAAGGTGGCTTTTGAACCTCTCACTGAAATCGAAGGGAGCCGAGTCGAAGCATGCTCGAGTTTGCAGTGATCACTTGGTGAAAGGTTTGTATCTCCCTCTCAGCTCTGTCCTTAGTGTTTTCCAAGTACTTTTCTCGCTAGGTGTCGTTATTTTACGGTACTTTTTTTAGTCACGAAGCGCTAAAGCCCCAGCTCTTTCTTTGTTTCCTCCTCACAAAGTCCACATGCATGAAGGTCGCGACAAAATTCTTACCCAGTTACAATGCGCCGTGATCACTTCTCCGTCTTGTTTAACTAAGATCCAGGTCTTTAAAGGGGTTTCTGATGATCTTTGTGAATGATTTAGCTGAGAGATAAGAGCCAACACAAGTGAGAATCAAGCAAACTGTTGTTTGTTTACACTTCAACTTGCAGCGCTTCGTTGTAAAGACACAAACGAAAAGCTTAAAAAAAATACTTACACGGGCAAAAACAATACAGGATTCATTCGGCAGTGACTTGATACCGAGGTCCTTTACCCAGCCACGTGCAAAAAAGTTGTAAGCCTCCATACTCTTCCACGCTTTCATCTGTTTTGTGGCGTAGAAAGACGTCTGCAACACCAGATAGTTCGAGATGTCGGGGAACTCGACTGAAGGGTAGTTTTCGAGATCGTATGACAAATCCTTCTTTCCCAGACTGTAGGGGTCGATTCCATTGCACATAGCAATCTTCTGAATATATCTAAAGCAAGCAGTGGCTTCTAGATTACGAGCGTGCTCTGATAAGTTATTGCTAGTTGTTTGCACTACGGCAGCCGTTTTGGTTTGCTAGACCACCAGCTGTTTTACCGGAAGTGAAATTGCTAAGAAAAGTCATGTGACTGAAACTCAAGAATAGCCTAGGAGTAGAGTAGCCAATCGGAGCATGCGATTGCTCATATCCAGTGAATATGGATAGAATAATAAGTATTATATAAAGGATAATAACCACAGACTTGTTCATTTCTCTTAGTCTGTGTAAACGTACTTAACTAGCAAACTAGCTCACCATACATTACATTACTAACATTTAGCAGATAGTCTTATCCAGAGTACGATCTGGGTACAGTGTACCCAGAGCAGCCTGGGGAGCAGTTAGGGGTTAGGTGCCTTGCTCAAGGGCACTTCAGACACTCCTGCTGGTCTACGGAATTGAACCGGTGACCTTTTGGTCCCCAAACTGTTTCTCTAACCATTAGGTTACATTATTACACTGAATTAATTACCACTTTTTAGCCTCATCAGTTTTTCTGAGCAAACAAAACATAAGACACTGGAGCTTTTACTTGCCCGGTGGGTCAGCTAATGAATTTATGATTTGTCCACCCCTGCATGGAATAAGAGTGTTTTAGCTACAGTATAAACTTGACTGTTAGGTTTAGCCCCAAGTTGTCTGGTTTCGCCGGTCATGAGGTAACACACCAAAGCACAAGCACAGGATTTACAGCCTACATTATTACTGCTACTACTGTGATTTTTTTTTTAATTTATTTTGTTTTGTTTTCAAGAATGAAGAGCAGCAATCATAAGATCAGGACTGAATGAGACTTTTTAACATCATGTGATAATCTTAAGATGATCTTTTCCTAAATCTACAAACAAACATCTAAGATCAGAGCTAATCTGATCCGGGTTAAATCCAAAACCCAAATGGAAAGACTCACAATCTGAGGTACGACAAGATCCACTTCTGCTGCTCGTGTACAAATGCCATGCAAATACTTACGCTGATGGTTACACAAGTTCTAAGACACATTCGAGGATTGATTATGGAGTGTATTTTTCCCCCCTCACAGTATTTACAGACAGGAGCATGCGGTCAACTCAGTAGTTCAAGACACAACAAGCAAAATGAAGGTGTTTGAATGCACGCACATGAGGTCAGGATATGTTTCGGAAAGGAAACCAAAATATCAACTACTATCACAGTAATTTATGCTGGAGAACTGATCATTTACACTTACAGCAGAATCACGATAAATATGAAGTGATATGGTTAATGCTTGAAGCATGTATATGTACACTAATGGCTTATCCACCACTGATGAGCTGTAAATGACATAGCCATGAATAAGATAATTATTTAAACACGATGCGTATGTGCATGTTTAGGTTCGCTGCGATAAAGTATACACTAGGCTGTGTGCAGATCCTCCAGTAAGTCACGTGCGGTCCTGAGAATGCCTTTCAGCGCTCTACAAATCACACATACATGCATGTGCTCGACGGTGGAACGTCTCTATCGCGGTATGATGTCAACTATTAGGAGTATGTCTTTAGCCCTTGTGTTACCCTCTCTTCGACTTTGAATCACTTTACATTAAGGTGTCCAATAACTGAATGACTAATAATATAATATATACAATATTCTTTGAATAATCTTTTTGTTTTTAATTTGTTTAATTGTTTTTCCCCAATTCTTCCGGAGCAAAATGGATTGACTGTTTTAGACAAATTATTTACTCAGCTTGGATTGGATAGCTAGCTAGCAGGAGTGGACAAATCGGTACCCAGGGCACCAGAACAAGAAGATTTCAAGTCAGAGTTATTTATTTTTATTCATAAAGAAAACTCTACTCTTTCCGATTGCATTTGGTGTGACGCTAGTATGTTTAACTGTAATGCGACACACCTCGATGGTTCAACAATAGCGCACTTGTGTCATTCCGAATCGTGACGCCTGCACTCCGAAACATTTCAGCTTAGCAAGTGAAAATAGCTTAAATATCTTATAAATCAGGTTTATTTAGGATTTCCTATTATGTTTTGTTTATTGCCATCTTACAAGATTACTAAACTTATTTCTAGATATTTGTGACTCATTTCAAGCTTTAAGTTGTCTTATTCTGTTGGCAGATAATTTGATTTATTTCTAGAAATAAAGGTTAAAAATTAGTTTTAAAAAATTATCTGCAAAATGAGTAAAACTAAAAGGTACCAACTGCAAAGTCATCCAAAATTTTCTTTCTTTCTTTTTTTAAATTGTACATGGCATTTTCCTCTGTCTTGCAAGAACAAGATCATGTGATCATTTTGATGTCCTGAGGGTCACTTTCCTCCATTTTGGGATCGTTTTCCTCCCTCTTGAGGTAAATAGTTGGCCCTATTTACGGAAACAGGTGAACGTGAGGGAGGGGCTTTAACTAGATAGCATAACTATTGAACTGCGTCGCACCAAGATGGCGACGTACGGAAAACATCGTGACATTGCATCGACCTCGGGAGAGTTTTGAGTCGCAGGGATGTAATTTGTGGTTGACGTTTGCGAGTAGATCCGTGAAACAAAAAGACGAATACATCTTTTCTCTGTTACTGCTTTTGTGTTCCCGTTTCTTTCTTTGCAAGATCAAAACATTTGGTGTATAACTCCGTACTCGCTACTGTGGAATCGAGCCCATGCATTCTAAGGCTAAGATAGCTAAGCGCTAGCTAGAATGATTTAGTTATCTGTCCAGGAAAATGACACGTCATCTAATCTTGCTGTATCTTGCAGTTGCACCCACTAGGCAGGCTTTCCTTTTCTTTTCCGCTGGTGGGAGAGCCGAGTCCGCCATGTTTGCCCACGCCAACTTGTTTCGGTTAAAAGTAGGTCAAACAAACAAAACGCCCCTCGGTGGTCATGTGATATTGTCGCTCATATGCTTTGGCAATCTCTGGAAGCGTAAAATGCGGGACGTGTTTTATCTCGGCAAAACATTTTACACACAGGGTACACGGTGTGTGTGTGCAGCAACGAAACATCTCGAAACTCCAACAGCTATAGACATAGAATATTTTGCCCAGAATTCAACTTTGCAGTCGGAACCTTTAAGCTTGAAATTGCTACATAAATGTCTAGAAATAGGCTTAATAATCTTAGTATTTCTACTTGCCAAGATGTCGTTTTTTGCAGTGTGCCACACCACAGGCGTCGGCCGATTCGTTTGACGGTAAAATTATTTTTACTAAGGGGATCAATTAGCTCAAACGGATTACAGATGATCTTTTCAGAATCAGGAACAAGCATGTATATATGTGGAGGCAGCTTGCGGTTAAACATTTAGGGCGTATTCACACCTACGTTGTTTGGTCCGGACCAAATGACCAAACGAACCAAATTTCCCTTGGTCCGGACCTTTTGGGTTGGTCTGAATACAAACCACCGAACTCTGGTCCGGACCAAACAAGCGGACCGAGACCGAGCTGCAAGGTCGGACTCGGTCCAGACCAAAGGAACCCTGGTGCGGACCTTTTGGAGGTGTGAAAGCAGACCGGACCTAATCCGACAGTTTTGCTTTTTTGTACCTCGGGAGCTTCCGTCGTTTGTCGAGCATTATGGGAAACAGAGTCTTGACACTCCACCGCAAAGTGCAAACACTGTTTCGGTTGTCAAAGGAACCTTACAACAGTCGTTCAGTCATTCAGACCAGTGGTAGGCTAGACTACAGAGTACAAAAAATGAGTAGGGGGCAAACGTGGGCCGAGGAAGAAACGCGTACCCTTGTGGATATATGGGCAGATGTCCACATATCTGAGCTTTTGGAGAGAACACACAAAAATGCCGACGTGTTTGCTGTATTCAGTGAGAAAATGAAGGAGAAGGGGTTCACGCGCTCCCCAGAACAATGTCGGCTAAAAGTGAAGAAACTCCGTTAGACCTATATTAAAATCAGGGACATTCTTTCAAAAAGTGGCAGTACTAGCGACTTGCGTGAAGAGCCAGAACTGTCACAACATGATGTGCGCTCATCAGCGCTGTCCTCTGTGACTACTTTTGAACTTAACGCTTTGTGCGCATGTCGTCTCTGACCAATAGCTGAACGACCTCAGGGTCTTTGTTGACAGATTTGGGTCCGCTTACTAAAATGTAGTGTGAAAGCGAACCGCACCAAAATGAAAAAATAAAAAAAAACATTTGGTTCGGACCAAAGCAAGTGAACTATCGAACTATCTTGGTCTGAATACACCCTTAGAAAATAAAGACGCAAGCCAGGTATGAACCAGGGAGGGTGGAGGCTAACAGGTGCTTCCTCTGAGACACATGAAGCCAGCCAACTGTATCTTTTCACGCTGCTCTTCATGCCGTGTCAGAGAGAGTAACACACTTGGACAAAAAGCGCTATCCGCCCTCTTCTGCATACATGAGCTCACAGACGTCGCTCTGACTGACGGCCGGTGGTGGTAGCATTGTTGAACTGGCGATCTCCTGATTTTTGTCAAGGTCTCAAACATAATGTGGTACATTTCCAAATTTTGTTAGAAGAGAATAAATAGCGAATACCATACAAAACTGGCTTGTCATATATAATTACATTACGTCAGGCATCACATTTTAGCCTTGTCAGTAATTGTTAATCAAAACACAAAACTGGCAGCACAGTGGAGCTTTTACATTACATTACGTTAATGGCATTGAGCAGACGCTCTTATCCAGAGTGACATACAACATACCCAGAGCAGCCTGGGGAGTAGTTGGGGGTTAGGTGCCTTGTTCAAGGGCACTTCAGCCATTCCTGCTGGTTCCAGGGAAACAAACCAGTGACCTTTTGGTCTCAAAGCTGCTTCTCTAACTACAGTATTAAGCCATGGCTTTTACTTGCCTGGTGGGCGAATTAACGAATTTATGATTTGTCCACTCCTGTATAGTGTGTATATATATCACTCTCATTTCAGCATAATGTATAGTGATCCATGTTTGAACTAATTCTACATCCTACATACACCATAAAGGCATATGGACTGACTATGACTACTTGTAACCTGATGCTTATTCTGCCCCGTACAAACACCCTCTCATTCCTTGTCATCCAATATCTGCTCATGACATCACATAATCTGAAAAAAAAAAAGAAAAGTTTTTATTTATTTATTTTTTAAATATTGTGCTATTCTGTATAAGAAAAATCCACAGCGATATCATGTACGGTAATTATCAGTAAAAATATTTAACTTTTTTCCCCTTCGACTGCCCGGCCTGATTAAATCCGTTTAAATAACATAACTTGGTTCTTTTTTTTTTTTTTGCTGAAAAATAGCAGTAAAAGTAAGCGTCACATAAAAACGTATAAAATGTTTAAAAACGGATCCGTTTTATTCAGCACATCTCATCTTGTCCTTCCTCTATTTTTAAATATACAGAAGAGTCGAAATGCTGTGGCTTTAAGGAAAGAGGAAGGGAAGGTTTGTCTCAGGCTTGTCTCGAGAACAAAGCTGTTGAGAGTTACAGTAGCCTTAAGAGCGAACCAAACGATCCGATATGAGGATTATGTGTGTTTGCTACAAAATATTAACTCAACGCGTACGAAATGCGCTAACGCATCCTGACATGGGTTTTTATTCCTGTAGCTACTGGTTTAATAAGAACTTCAGATGTTTAATTAACAGGATACTACCATGCTGAGATGATTTTAACGCATCACGCAATGATCTGCTTCAACAACACTAAATAAGGGATGCACCAATCCAATACTGAGTATCAGTATCAGACTGATATTGACCTGAAATTGCATTTTATACATTTTGTGCATAACTTTTCAACACAGAACCAGATTAAACTGTCACACGAGCCAAACCTGCACCAACCAGACGCCAAATAAAACCTTACACAGCGATCACATCAGATCAATAAACAAAACTGAGATTAATCATTAATATCAGTCAAATCCATTTCAAAAGACCTTCAACATCAAGCTTAAATTCCACTTTGCCTGTTTTTTTTTTTCCTTCAACCAACATCCCAAATGTTTTAGTTTTAATTAACATTATCCAACCAACTAATGCAGCGTTCCCAGTGCTGTAGATGTGCCACGTCCTATTATCACCGTCCAGGTTATTATTTTCCAATAACAGCATGTTCGTAAATGTTTTATGAGGAATCTTTTATACCACAGCCATTTGCAAATGATTACAGTTTTTAGTTACAATTTTTACTGTAATTTCAATTTATAGTTACGTTTGATGCTGTAGAACATCTGTGAAACAAGTGCTTGCTTCTTTTATCACTTACATTACAGCAGCTATCAACAGTCATTCCTTCACTTTAGCCTGTTTTTTTTTGCTCTCGTGAACATAGATTTAAAAAAAAAAGTGACTGCAAAGCCATCCATCCTGAAGACTTTTCAAGTTACGGCTTTAAATCTGACTGTAACAAAGAGCTGACTCCTTCCAAAAATTTTCAAGAAATGTCTCATCATGGAAAGCTTCATGATATTGACAAATACACTCGTTTTTTTATCCATTCATGTGGAACAGCGGCCATAAAAATCCTTGTTAATTTGCACTAGCGCAAATTGTTACCTTCACTCAGGATCTTTCTACTTTATTATTATTATTCTCCAAACGTGTTTTAGGACACTATTTCTCCTGTGTGCAGGGTCACGGGCTAGCTGGAGCCTATCCCAGCTGACTATGGGCAAGAGGCAGGGTACACCCTGGACAAGTCGCCAGATCATCGCACATGAAGAATACCTCTGGGCTGAATTACGTTATGACGACTTTTGGTACTGATCTGGATCACTGATCCAGAATGATCCATGAAAAATGGGATTTTTTTCAAATCACTTATAACTCTGTCAATATTCATGATGATTTTCAATCAGTTTTTTTTTTTTTTAGTTTGTTCAGGGCGGAACTTTTCCTCACTAAGCATCATTCTCTATCTCTTACCGTTCCGGATCTATAGGTTACAGTGCCCAGACGTCCCAGTTTGTAACAGCTAGTGCAAATTACTGTGACTTTAGTCACAGTCTCTATCTAGTTATTATTATTATTCTCTGAACATGTTTTAGGACGCTATCTCTCCCTCAGTTTTCAACCAATCACCACCAAATTTCACACGAAGAATACCTCTGGGCTGAATTACGTTGCTATGACTTTTGGTGCTGATCTGGATCACCGAACCAGAATGATCCATGAAAAAAGGGATTTTTTTTTTCAATCACTTATAACTCTGTCAATTTTCATGATTTTTTTTCACTCAGATTTTTAATTTTGTTCAGGGCAGCAGGGCGCAACTTTTCCTCACTAAGCGACATTCCCTATCTCTTACCATTCCGGATCTATAGGGTACAGTGACCAGACGCCCCGGTTTGTAACAGCTAGCGCAAATTACTGTGACTTTAGTCACAGTATCTATCTAGTAAATTACCTGTTACTATAGAAATGATAACGTACCTGTGATTATAACCTGTGATTTGCCTTCAGATGAACTACTGTTGCTGTTATATATGTACACCTTCTGACCGATCAGACTTGAGAGTTTAACAGTGCTGTGGTATAAAAATATTGAAGGTATTAAAACAGGATTGAATACTATAATAATATAAAAGAAGAAAATACAGTATAAGGAGAAAAAAAAACTAAAGTTGGGAAAAGGCCATAATCCCTGGCTTTTTGAGAAATTTCTTGAACAGTAAAGCTCTGTTGGGTTCAGACAGGATCTCAAACTATAATGCCGGTATCTTATGAATATCAGCTCTAAGGCGAGAATTACAGCTCTGATATCAGTATTGGATTGATAATGAAGAAATGAGATCAGTGCATCCTCACTTGAAGCTTTGTACAGACTGATTAGCTGCTGTTATTTTTGCTACAGATCTATTCTTCTCATTCACTGCTACCACTAAAACTCTGCAACTTGCCTGGAAAGTTTGAGCTGCAGCTTAGCATTTGCAGCTCCTCTACTATTCATGGCTTTGTGTACAGTTACAGTTGAGGGTGAATCCAGCCTGAGGGTATGAAAAAAAAAACAGCATGATTTTGTACGAGAGCAAACCTTCCTCCCTGATCGGTCCATTTCCCTCCCTGTGTCCCAATAGTTCATCCCTGCTGA
Organism: Neoarius graeffei; assembly: GCF_027579695.1. Classification (NCBI taxonomy): domain Eukaryota; kingdom Metazoa; phylum Chordata; class Actinopteri; order Siluriformes; family Ariidae; genus Neoarius; species Neoarius graeffei. The sequence goes on along the minus strand of NC_083578.1, from coordinate 18,076,721 downwards.
TGGAGGGCCTTGTAGCCGTGTACTCTCAGATGTTAGTGTCAGTCTCCCCATAGGTGCTCTGTGAGGAGCTCAAGTTTATAGCAGAGCCAGCGGCGTAGCGGGCAGTAGTACTCATAGTGGAACTGCTCAAACTCTGGTGTCTCTCGGATGTCCTGCAGGAAGGAAACATCCAGGTCGGACTCCAGCAGAACCAGCAAGAGGACCAATAGGAGAAGGAGCAGGATTGAAGCTACAGCTATGAGCCGGGCAGCGCTGTGGAGGAACGCCTGGATCTGTGGCGTGCCATTTGATTGGCTACACAGTGAACGACGGGCGGCCTCTCGGGTCAGTTCTTGCTGCTGCTCAGCCCAAAGTTCCGCCTGGATTTCTGGATCGGCATGGAGTTCCTTCAGCAAGCACCCAGGGCTTTGGAACAGGAAGTCCACACCATCCTGCGTTTCCTCCACCGGCGTGGGCATCACACTTGAACATGGGCTGTATGCAGTATCTGAGATGGCATGAGAACCGTCTTCATCATAATCATCATCATCATCCTCCACCTCCTGCCTGCTCCTCTCTTCCTCCAGTCCGGTGCCAGGGATAGTGGATTCTTCCTGTCTGGTCTCTTGGACATGGCACTCCATCTCCTCCAGCTCAGGGTCTTCTGGCATCATGGATGGCTTCAGTGGGGACAAGTGAACCGAGTCTTTCAAGGCCAGGAGACCTACAAGTGGTCAGAAAAACATCACATCACTTGTTTGGAGATGAACACTTTAGCCTTTCATCTTCTTATAGGTCAATCTTAATATACGATCTGCTAAAACCAAGTGTACATAAAGATTTTAGCTCTGAGTACCCTGCCACAGACAAGTTTTTGAGGTCTACACTTGAGATAATTGTACAGTCTGAGCAACATAGTGACAAGAACATAAATAAGCATCTGACAGGAGAAAGGAAACATAGGGGTCATAGGTCAAGTCCAGCAATAATTTAAAGACCATTCGTATCAGTGCAAATGCACGTCAAAAACATATGACAAGAGGACAAGATAATTGATTTACAAAACTAAAGTGTACAAATGTACACATAAAGAGTTGTAAAAAAAAAAAAAAAAAAACCCTGAGTATACGGCAAATTAAACATTGTAACTAAGGGCGTATTCACACCTACGTTGTTTGGTCCGGACCAAACGACCAAACGAACCAAATTCCCCTTGGTCCGGACCTTTTGGGTTGGTCTGAATACAAACCACCGAACTCTGGTCCGGACCAAACAAGCGGACCGAGACCGACCTGCAAGGTCGGACTCGGTCCAGACCAAAGGAACCCTGGTGCGGATCTTTTGGAGGTGTGAAAGCAGACCGGACCTAATCCGACAGTTTTGCTTTTTTGTACCTCGGGAGCTTCCGTCGTTTGTCGAGCATTATGGGAAACAGAGTCTTGACACTCCACCGCAAAGTGCAAACACTGTTTCGGTTGTCAAGGGAACCTTACAACAGTCGTTCAGTCATTCAGACCAGTGGTAGGCTAGACTACAGAGTACAAAAAATGAGTAGGGGGCAAACGTGGGCCGAGGAAGAAACGCGTACCCTTGTGGATATATGGGCAGATGTCCACATATCTGAGCTTTTGGAGAGAACACACAAAAATGCCGACGTGTTTGCTGTATTCAGTGAGAAAACGAAGGAGAAGGGGTTCACGCGCTCCCCAGAACAATGTCGGCTAAAAGTGAAGAAACTCCGTCAGACCTACATTAAAATCAGGGACATTCTTTCAAAAAGTGGCGGTACTAGCGACGCAAAAAAGAAATTCATCTATTACGATGGATAAGGCGAATATCCCGACACATACCTCCTCCGTCTTGCGTGAAGAGCCAGAACTGTCACAACATGATGTGCGCTCATCAGCGCTATCCTCCGTAGCCGCCTTGCCCTTTGTCGTCGTCGTTGATAAATTACTTGTACAACAGCATAGTAATCGCACAATTGTGAAAACAGTAAAAACTGGAAAAAACATATAGCTTTGATGACATTAAAAAGAATAACAGCACGGAAAGCCTCCATGACTACTTTTGAACTTAACGCTTTGTGCGCGTGTCGTCTCTGACCAATAGCTGAACGACCTCAGGGCGCGTGGCTTTGTTGACAGATTTTGGTCCGCTTACTAAAATGTACAGTGTGAAAGCGAACCACACCAAAATGAAAAAATAAAAAAAAACATTTGGTTCGGACCAAAGCAAGTGAACTATCGAACTATCCTGGTCTGAATACACCCCAAGTCTTTAAACCTTCACACTATAATTAGCTATTCATCTTAATGGATATTACTTATTTCCCATAGTGAAATAATATTAGGAAAAACTGTCTTTAGATTGGTGAGTTCTGTAAGCATGAATGATCCTGCTCTCAGGGTGGAAACGACAGCCCTACTTTATCTTCCATTGATTAGAGGGATACAAAACAATGCCAGTCATTTGTGAGCTCTTTTACAGTGGCTTGCAAAAGTATTCATCCCCCTTGGTGTTTGTCTTGTTTTGCCGCATTACAAGCTGGAATTAAAATGGATTTGGGGGGGGGGGGGGAGTGTTAGCACCATTTGATTTACACAACATGCCTACCACTTTAAAAGGTGCATTTTTTATATTGTGACACAATAATTAAAATGAAAAAAAAAACAGAAATCTGGAGTGTGCATAGGTATTCACCTCCCAAAGTCAATACTTTGTAGAACCACCTTTTGCTGCAATTACAGCTGCAAGTCTCTTGGGGTATGTCTCTATTAGCTTAGCACATCTAGCCACTGGGATTTTTGCCCATTCCTCAAGGCAAAACTGCTCCAATTCCTTCGAGTTAGATGGTTTGTGTTGGTGTACAGCAATCTTCAAGTTATGCCATAGATTCTCAATTGGATTGTGGTCTGGGCTTTGACTAGGTCATTCCAAGACATTTAAGTGTTTCCCTTTAAACTACTCCAGTGTAGTTTTAGCAGTATGTTTAGGGTCATTGTCCTGCTGGAATGTGAACCTTTGTCCCAGTCTCAAACCTCTGGCCGACTCAAACAGGTTTTCCACCACACTTGCCCTGTATCTTTCCTTCACTCCTGACCAGTTTTCCTGTCCCTGCAGATGAAAAACATCCCTGCAGCATAATGCTACCACCACCATGCTTCACTGTAGGAATGGTGTTCTCAGGGTGTCGGGTTTGTGCCACACATAGCGTTTCCCATGATGGCCAAAAAGTTCAATTTTAGTCTCATTTGACCAGAGAATCTTCTTCCATGTATGTGGGGAGTCTGCCACATGCTGTTGGGCAAACTCCAAACATGATTTCTTAAGCAATGGCTTTTTTCTGGCCACTCTTCCATAAAGCCCTGCTCTGTGGCGTGTACGGCTTAAAGTGGTCCTATGGACAGATTCTCCCATCTCCGCTGTGGATCTTTGCAGCACCTTCAGTGTCATCTTTGATGTCTTTGTTGCATCTCTGATTAATGCCCTCCTTACCCGGTCTGTGAGTTTTGGTGGGCGGCCTTCTCTTGTCAGGTTTGTAGTGGTGCCATACTCTTTCCATTTTGCTATAATGGATTTAATGGTGCTCCCTGGGATATTCAAAGTTTGGGATATCTTTTTATAACCCAACCCTGATCTGTACTTCTCCACAACTTTGTCTCTGACCTATTTGGAGGCTCCTTGGTTTTCATGTTGCTTGCTTAGTCATGTTGCAGAGTCAGGGTCCTTCCAGAACAGGTTGATTTATACAGACATCATGTGACACTTTGCACACAGGTGTATCTTAATCAACTAATTATGTGACTTATGAAGTTAATTGGTTGGACCAGCTCTTATTTAAGGGTTTCATACGAAAGGGGGTTAATACCTATGCACACTCCAGATTTCTGTTTTTTTTCATCTTAATTATTGTTGGTGTCACAATTTAAAAAAAAAATGCATCTTTAAAGTGGTAGGCATGTTGTGTAAATCAAATGGTGCTAACCGTCCAAAAATCCATTTGAATTCCAGCTTGTAATGTGACAAAACAGGACAAAACACCAAGGGGGATGAATACTTTTGCAAGACACTGGATATGGAATAGAAATCTCTTACAAGCATGTTCAACTGTGTTGCAACATCACATGAGCAGCAGGATGAAAAGATGCTCTCAGAGGAAGCATGTGTTAGCCTTTACCTTGTGTGGTTGACAGCTATCATGTGATGGGGAAACCTAGGTTGTGGGTGGCAGTGACAAATTTGGAAGAAAATGGGGTCAAAAACGGATCACAAATTAATTAAGGAATGAGTCATTCGTCTGTAATACAGGTTTAAACTAGAAGATGTTAACTCAGAGAGTGTGTGTGTGTGTGTGTGTGTGTGTGTGTGTGTGTGTGTGTGTGTGCCCGTGAGAGAAGCAGGGCTTTATGTTGTACTCTTTGGGTAACTCCAGTGTAAAAATAGATTCAGCTGTCTGGCCAGTGTGGATTAAGACAAGTTTCCTGACTAAAGGCCTCTGCATGCTCTTGCGACAAGGCTTTCGCAGATAGCTTTTCGCAGACAGTTGTAATTTATCATTGAGCGGGGAGTAATAGGCGTGTGCGATGTTATTCACCGCCACAACGCAAGGGGGCGCGAAGTCGCGAAATCGCTAGGAGTAGTTGGTGGGTGCGGTTAGTGGAGTGTTTATCCTCCGGTTACTTATAATGACTAGAACTGGAGTCGTATAGATGTACGTACTTCCTCACTTCCTCGATCAACCGCTCTTCGTGCTGCTCCATCTTCGCTCGTGTTTTTAAAAATGCCGGTAGTGAAAACAAACCAAACCGGGAAAGAAGGGAAGCGGAAGTGCATGTACGGCGGATGTAGAGTGGACCAATCAGAGCCCTCTTGTCTGCGACGCTGTCTGCGAGGCTTCTGCGGTGGTCACAATTTTTGGGAGGTGCGCGCAGAGCGTCTGCGAAGGTGGGGGGGCTACACAGACACCATCTGCGACACCATCTGTGAGGACTGGGTTGTCAGCATAAATTGGCCTTAAGTCATCAGTGACATCATCACCACAATCTACTGGTCTCTCTCTCTCACACACACACACACACACACACACGTTATAGTCCTCCTCCTCATCATCATAAAATTTTACATATATAATAAAATATCACGGTGGTTTAGTGGTTAGCGCTGTCGCCTCACAGCAAGAAGGTCCGGCTTCGAGCCCCGTGGCCGGCGAGAGCCTTTCTGTGTGGAGTTTGCATGTTCTCCCCGTGTCCGCGTGGGTTTCCTCCGGGTGCTCCGGTTTCCCCCACAGTCCAAAGACATGCAGGTTAGGTTAACTGGTGACTCTAAATTGACCGTAGGTGTGAATGTGAGTGTGAATGGTTGTCTGTGTCTATGTGTCAGCCCTGTGATGACCTGGCGACTTGTCCAGGGTGTACCCCGCCTTTCGCCTGTAGTCAGCTGGGATAGGCTCCAGCTTGCCTGCGACCCTGTAGAGCAGGATAAAGCGGCTAGAGATAATGAGATGAGATGAGATAATAAAATATGCATACATACTCTATAGTAGAAAATAAAACTTGGATATATATTAAAACAACAGATACAGAAAGTATTGAGATTTAATATACTTCAAATATCTAATCATCTGTCTTTTGTATAAATGGAAGAAGTATCATTTAAGGCTTAAGCAAATGTAATAAACTGTAAGTATTAATAAGATCATACTGAATTCCACTACGTCATCTGCCTTAGAGAGCTAAAAGATCAAATGCAATATTAATCTCCCTGAATGGAGTCATTCTCATTGTAATGTGACATTACACAGCAGTCAAGATCAGAACAAGCGAGAACCTATCACCATAGCGACAGAAACCAAGAGAGACATACACATTTGAACCCAGCAGGAGGAAGAGAGTCAGCAGTCCATCGCTGATTGGTGTCATGGCAACAGTAAGAGTCAACAAAGCCCAAGTGTATGTGGGCGACTTTCTGCAAGGATATGAATGGGCCAGTAAAGAAAAGGAACAGATGTCACCCAGTCAGCTTTTCAGCAAAAGAAATTCAAAGGTTGACACTGGCGTCATTTCCCACTTGCTTGCTATTATTTACAGTAAGAAGGCTAAAGACTGAGAGTATGACAAAACTTGTGCTTAGCACCGGGGAAACCACTAAAACTTCTCATACTTCTCAGATTCAACAATCCAAACCTGCTCAAAACTTCCATGGCTCGTACATTTTTGCTGGTAATGCTTAGTACTTACTCTTTTGTGGCCTAACTACGATAATTTTACAATGATTCCTGTGAAAGGCATACCATCCCTTCAAGTTCACACCGACAAAGGGAACAGAGAATATTTCAGTAGCAGTTTATTTCTAAGTGAAGAGAAATCAACACTAAGCCAGCTAGTAACCAGTAAGAGATTAATGGGAGTATCATCATCATGATCATGATCATTGTAATCATTATCTGAGCAATATACTTCCTCACCACTTCCTGAGATTTGTTCCCCATGGCCAAGCAGCCTCACATACACATCCCGAGCTGTGTGATTGGCCATGCGCAGCTGCAGGTTGTACCGTGAAGTGATCTTCACTTGGCAGCGCATGGTTTTCATCTGCTCTGGGGCATTATAAACCTCCTTCACATCCACATTGTCCTCGAGGACCATGTCATGTGCCTTGTTCAATTCCACACTGATCTCATTTACATCCACACTGCGCTTCAGAACCTCGTTTAGAGTCTTGTCAACATCGACACCATCCTCCATCTTGTTTTGAATCTTATCCACGTCTACAGTCTCTTCCAGAACTTCATCGGGAACCTTTTCCACATACACACTGTTTTCCAGAACCTTGTCATGAATCTCATCCACATCGACATTCCCCTTTGCAAAATTGTCTTCAGATGTGATCAGACCCACACCACCCTTCAGAACCGTGCCTTGAAACTTGTCCACCTCCACACCACCTTTTAGAACTTTGTCTTGAAACTTGTGCACATTCACGCCACCCTCCAGAAATTTACACTGAACCTTGTCCATGTCCAAACAGCCCTCCAAAACCTTATCCACTTCAACACCGCCCTCAAGAACCCCGCCTTGAACTTTGTCTGTCTCCAAGCCACCTTCTGTAAAGTTCCCTTGAACTGTGTCCATATCCAAACTAGATTTTAAAAACTTGTTCACTTCCATGCCACCCTGCAGAACCTTGTCTTGAAACTTGTCTTTGTCAAAACCACCCTCCAGAACCACAGCTTGGACCTTGACAATAGCCATACCACCATCTAAAAGTTCATCTTGAACCTTGCCCATTTCATTACTGGACTCCAGAACCTCATGTTGAAATTTGTCCACACCCACATCTTCAAGAACTTGATTTCTGGCCATGTACCCACTGTCCTCCAGAACCTTGGTTTGATCCTTGCCAACATCCATTGTGCCCTCCAGAACCTCACCCTCATTCACCCCTCTCTTTTGAATCTTGTCTATTTCCTCCAGAGTCTTGTCTGGAACCTCTATGCAGTCTGGTCCCTCCTTCTTCCTCACTCCCTGCTCTTCCATTACCACTGTGTGGTTGCTCCTTCTCAACCCTGAGCTTCTGTTGCACTCTGGTCTGGTGTAATGCTGGCTGCCATGTACTCCAACAGGATTTAGCATGGTCATACACATTAACATCCACACACCCCCACCCCTTATACCGGGGTCCAACTGACCCCTGCTCACCACTGAATGGCTGAGATGTCAGCAGTGTTAACAAAGACGAGGCATTAGAGACTGGATCATCCCAAATACAGGATGGGCTATTTTTACAATGATATCCATGGCACATGGCCGTGCAAATCTCAGAGATTTACAGAGATAAGAAACACTCAAAAGGATTGCTGTTAGACAGTGGAAGGCCATAGTAAAAGATAAAGCAGCCTGGGGGTGGGGATGGAGGGGTCAAAACATATAAATAAAGCTGTCAAAAGTCATAAATGTCTCCTGAAAATGTCATTTGAGATTATTAGATTATTGGTTGTGGAAGATTCATTAAAGAGACACATAAAGAGATAAGCTAATATGAGGCATTACTCAGCATGGCAGATGTCGGAGATGGATTTGGAAGCAAATGGAAGACGAATCTCCACTCACCATATGTATTGCTGGAGAAAATCCAAAATAATAAATAGAAACTTGCTAGTTTCTCCATGACTTCTGACAACCTTGCCATTGGACATATCCCAACCTCAGTAGGGCTCATGTTTGTATTTTGATTTGCCTTTTCTTAAATACACTTAACTACACCACAGTTCAGAGGTATTCAAACTGTGGGGGTGGGAATGGGGTGCAGGGTGAGATGGAAAATACCAAAAATAAATATTTGCCAACTTTCCGCATTTTGCGAGGGGGGATGATGGGACACGTGGGCCTCATGGGGAAAAAGTTTGAATACGTCTGCCATAGTTTAGTAGAGGATGCTGATTAGTCCACCTAAAGTATGTACCGTATGCAAGTCTTGGTAAAGCAAAGGTACTTGATTATATTGGAAACTAATTCCTAGTTTATTAATCCTGTTCTTACTTACAGAAATAGTGTCCTGAAGCATGCATTTATTCTATTTAAAGACTATACCATCAAGCCCAGCTGAGCCCTGTAATCTTGCTGTTTTATTATACAATATACTGGCAAAGTATAGAATTCTTCCTGCACCTAAAATTGCCTCTAAATTAAGCCACCAGTGGCACTTTTATGTTCAACTGACTCAATGTGAAGCAATTCCTTTCCACTGGTATCTGTGTTTCAGAGGTCTACAGGGAATATGATCTAATATATCAAGCCCAGTAAGCTGCACACACTGCAGGGGCCTTAAGATCCCAGGACATCCCCTGTGTCCTTTTTTCTCTCTCTCACACTCACACACATACATGGATAAAGTGACATGGTAGGTCTTTGGAAGGCAGTTTGGATTAAATAGCCTCTTTTGTAAAGGACACACATTCTTAGGAAGTGTGCAGGACCTACTATGAAAGTTCAAACAGCACCACCGTCCAGAAGTACTAATAATAGCCATGTTTGTTGTTGATTCATTATGATAACATTAGGTGTTTTCTTACATGTGAATGAGGCATGAGGTAGTTGATATGACAAAATGAGGTAGTAGATACATGTGACTCCCCCTTCCCCCTACCACTCGTCTTCCAGCAGTAGTCGGGCAGTGCGCGTTCATGTGATTTGGAGAAGTGGCTTTGGAGGGAAGGCTAAAGGGAGGAGGTGGGATTTTTTCAGGTTGGAAACTTTCAAAATCTAGTTTGCTGGTTTCATCAAAATTACCTCAAGAACAACATGCCATACTTTTTTTCATCAATTTTTTTAGTTAAATTTCGGCAAGTTAGTTCCTGCTATCATTTATAACAGTTAAAACAGGAGACTCTTTCCAGAAATGTTAAATAAATGTCTCCTTACAGAAAACTTCTCTATATCAATGCTTATACTTAAAAAAAAAAATAAAAAAATCAGCCGAATGTCTAACACAAGCCCCCGTGTAAGTTATTGCTATACAAATGATAGCATATTAAATTAAGTGCATTCATATAAATCTAGGATTTGAATCGCAGCCCGAAGTAATCAGATTCAAGAATTCTACAGCAGTGTGGTATCACTGGAAATTAGTAAACACTACAGGAGCAATGTTAATAATAATTAGCATTGAAGGGCAAAGATAATTAATTGAATAGAATAATGAGGAATTTAATTGAATAATTAATTATTGAATTGAGCAGCACGGTGGTGTAGTGGTTAGCACTGCTGCCTCACAGCAAGAAGGTCCGGGTTCGAGCCCCGTGGCCGGCGAGGGCCTTTCTGTGTGGAGTTTGCATGTTCTCCCCGTGTCCGCGTGGGTTTCCTCCGGGTGCTCCGGTTTCCCCCACAGTCCAAAGACATGCGGGTTAGGTTAACTGGTGACTCTAAATTGACCGTAGGTGTGAATGAGTATGAATGGTTGTTTGTCTCTGTGTGTCAGCCCTGCGATGATCTGGCGATTTGTCCAGGGTGTACCCCACCTCTCACCCGTAGTCAGCTGGGATAGGCTCTGGCTTGCTCACGACCCTGCACAGGATAAGCGGTTATGGATAATGGATGGATGGATTATTGAATTGAATAATGATGGCTTCACATCCAAATTCTGAAGAGTAATTAGTAATTCTTGTTTCGCTTTATTTTTACAGAATATGAAGAAATATTCTGTCTGAGACTCCGCTATAACTCATGTCCTTCTGTTACCCATCTGAAAGGGTTTGACATGTCATCATACATTTTCTCACGTTCTCGTAGTGCACTCGCTTGTCTTTCCACATATTACGTCCTGAGGAAAAACCGAGTTACATCTAGTGCCAACTACAGTATATGTTTCTGCAACTTTGCAGCACCTGAGAAGAACGACAGCTCAAGACTCCAGCTATATTCAGAAACACGTGTGCGCAGTAATAAGAAATGTGAACGCTGGTAATGCTGCTACCGTATATGCTGTCATGCGTGCTAGATCAAGCAGCTCTAAATTAGCATGTACACTCTCGTACACCATTAGACATTGTGCAAGCCCAAACACAGCTCTATTAATCAGAGCTAATGCTCTGTCCCCTCAGACAATCAGCTGCGTATTTTTAACCCTCTGATTGGACTCTCTGCAGAGACTGGGACTTCAGCTGCTCAATTTCCACCGAGTCCCTGAGAACAGAACGTATGCCACCTGTCAGCACTCTGCGCGTGTGTGAGCATGTGCGTGCGTGTTACCTCTGTCGGCCGAGGCCTCCCTGTATTCCCTGTTTGAGCTGAGCGCCGGCAGCAGAGGCTCCATGTTCATTATGAGGTGCTTATGGCTGAGTGAGGTAAAGCTTCTGCTCTGACCCAACTGACACCTGCAGCACAATAATCAGGGCAACAGAAAACAACAACAGTGAAAAAAGGGTCAGAGTTAAGTATAGTGGGATTTTTATCCACATGTGCTACTCAGATTCTGAATTTGTGCTCAAGAAGACCTGAAGAGAGATTATGAATTTGGACAAAAATCCCCAAACCGTTTCTGATTAGTCGAATGTGGAAAATATGAATAAAAACAAGACGGATGGAAACAGCTTTTGAGATAAATAAATCTTCACACAAAGAATCCATCTTCTACTTGAAGGATGCTTCGGCATCTGCAGTGTTTGGTCCATTGACTCAAAGCGTGTTGCGTTTTTCCCCTCAGTGCCGTTCTATGGTCAGCTGAAGCAAAGCAATCACAGACGGGTCAGAGATCATCTGAGCGCCTGAATGTCTGCAGTGGTCTCGGTTTGGTTCGAATGCAGTGAGAAAGTGATCTGACTCTTGATTTGACTCAACTGCAGGAAGTAAACAAAAACAGTGCTCTGTGTTCTCTCTGCTTAGGTGTTTAGTTGCCATATTTCTGACCAATCAATGAAAGCGTTTTATTTGCCCGTACATGCCCCTCATGCTTTCTTTTTGGTTTATTTAATTGTGTGTAGTAAAAAAAAAATTAACCAAATAACAAATGAACCAAAATGATCCATTTTGGTCTGAGCCAGACTCAGAAAACAGACTCAAACATACGAAAGCAACCTAAAGGGTTTTGATGTCTGGGAGAACGCTAGAGAAGTTTGTGTGTAATTGTGCAACAATGTTTTTTTTTTTTTTTTTTAATTAGCTCATCCAGCCAACAGGCTGATGAGTTTATGCCATCATGTGCTGTCCGTTGTCTTTCTGTCATCTGTCCGGCGTCGTCCACATTTAACGAAAATCGCTTCTTCTCTCTCGATTCTTCACCGATTTCTATTCTTTTTGGCAGGAAGGTAGGTCTACCTGGGGTGCATATAGCTTCGACTCAAATTTGCATAATTGCAATTAATAATGAAGATATGGAATAATTAAGCCAGAACGAGCAGTTTCCACACAAAATCACTTCTTCTCCCTCAATTCTTCACCGATTTTGATTCTTTCTGGTATGAAGGTAGGGGTACCTAGGGTTCATGTAACTTCTACTCAGATTTGCTTAATTACAATTATTAATGAAGTTACGGACTAATTAAATCTGAGCAGTTCAACAAAAATTGCTTCTTCTCGGTCAATTCCTCACCATTTTGGATTCTTTCTGGCAAACAGTTCAGTAATCCTAGGATGTATATAGCTTCTATATATAGTGTATAGAGTGTATATAGCTTGCAACATTTATTGCGCAGGTGGCCCACTTTAGATCGTTCCTTCTGGACTAGACGGGGCCGGAGTGAGCTAAGCCGTCATAACGACGACAGTCTTATTTATTTAGGGTTCCAGTAGAACCATTTTAGGAAGTTATACTTCTTAACTATCTACAGAACCCTTGAGGAACAATCAGTGGAACTATGGCATGATGCCAAATTTCCCAAAATTGATTAAAAAAAAAAAGTAAAAAACTGAGACAAGTTTTTGTTTCAGAGAGTATTCCAAGGAAAAGCTCTTTAGGACACTCTTAAATATCCAAAGCAGTCCTGAAAAAGTAGTAAAATATATAAAGTAGTCCCAGTCAAGAGTGTAGCAGCAATCAAAACAGTGTATGTGATAGTTCAGATAACTTCTTTCGGCTGTTCCTGTCAGGGGTCGCCACAGCAGATAATGCCCCTCCATCTGCTCCTGTCCTCCGTATATTTTTCTGTAGCACCAACCGTCCTCATGTCCTCCTTCACCACATCCATAAATCTCATCTTTGGCCTTCCTCTTTTCTTTCTACCTGGGAACTCCATCTCCAGCATTCTTTTTCCAATATACCCTGGATCTCTGTTCTGTACATGTCCAAACCACCTCAATCTCACCGCTCAGTTTGTCTCCAAGCCGTCCTACATGTCCTATCCCTCTAATATTCTTAATCATTTCTAACCCTGTCCAACTTTGTCACGCCTAATGAAAATCTCAACATCTTTAGCTCCGCTACTTCCAGTTCAGTTCAGCCTCCTGTCTTTTTGTCAGTGCTACTGTCACCAAACCATACAACATTGCTGGTCTTACTACTGTCTTACACACTTTCCCTTTCACTGGCAACCTTCTGTCACACATCACTCCTGACATGGAGACAAAATTATGAAATCAAAAAGGTGTTTAAGCCACCTGAAACTTGTTTTGAAGACTATAATGTTCATATGTAGACTTTGTAATTCCACAAAAATGTCATTAGACAGCAAAAAAAATCCCTTATCAAGAATTTCTGATTTTAAGAAATGTCTCTACATCACTTATTGGTGTAACAGTGTCAGGATATACTCATCAGTGTATTACGTACATGGACTGTATGTCCACATGATTGGTTCGCGTATTTAATGACAACACTCGTCACATGTTCAGAACTAACTCAGTGACATTTTTTGCCTATTTGGATACTCCAGATATTCACTCCAAGTGGATTTAAATCATAAAAAATTCATTACACAGCTTTTGTTGGCTCTTAGTGGCGTGGCCTTCATATGCAGTAGGTGTAACTCTAACCTTTGAACAACAGGAGGTTCCCTCTGGATCTTCGAACTGGCTTCAATCACCTCTTTCGCAACACGACCACTGCCAAATCAAGCCTTACGTCATTTACTCATATGCAATACAGAAACAAAACAATGTACAGAAAATTAATTTTGAGAAATTCCCATTTATCTGAGCTATAAACAAATTTGAGGTTCTTACCTGTAGCGAAATCTGGTCCCTTTGAAAAATATATTGCTGCTAGATACAGTCTTGATCTGACTTGATTTTGCGCATCTATACATGTATTTTAAAAAAAAGGGGAAAAAAACATATTTTGACATATCTATGTTAAGAAAACAGAAATGCACCCACTTGAGCACTTTATTAAGAACTTCCCCTTACTCCAAATTCTTCATGGCTCCTATTACATTACAGCAGACGCTCTTATCCAGAGCAACGTACAACATACCCAGAGCAGCCTGAGGAGCAGTTGGGGGTTAGGTGCCTTGCTCAAGGGTACTTCAGCCATTCCTGCTGGTTCAGGGAATCAAACCGATGACCTTCTGGCCCTAAAGCTGCTTCTCTAACCATTAGGCCATGGTTTTCTATGGCATGGATTCCATGCGATTTTGGAAACATTCCTTTGAGATTCTGATCCATGTTGACATGATTGCATCACACAGTTCCTGCCAATTTTCATGCTTTCATGCTGTGAATCTGCCATTCTACCACATCCCAAAGGTATTCTATTGGATTCAGATCCAGTAACTCAGAAGGCCACGGAAGAACACTGAACTCATTGTCATGTTCATGATACATGTTTGAGACAACTTTTGCTTTGTGGCATGGTGCATCATCATGCCATCAGGAAGTAGTCAGAAATACTCAAATAGGCTGTGGCATTTAAGCAATGATTGTTTAGTATTAACAGCATGCCAAGAAAACATTCCACACACCATTATACAACCTCCACCAGTCTGAACTGTTGACACAAGGCAGTTTTGTTGCATGGATTCAAGCTGTTGGCACCAAATTCTGACCCAACCATCTGTGTGCCTCAGCAGAAATTGAGACTCATCAAAACAGGCTTTGTTTCTTCCAGTCTTCAACTGTCTAGTTTTGATGAGCCTGTGCCCGCTACAGCCTCAGCTTTCTGTTCTTGGAACTCCATGGGCATTCTGAGATGCTTTTCTGTTCACAATTGCACAGAGTGGTTATCTGAGTTACTGTAGCCTTTCTGTCAGCTTGAACCAGTCTGGCCATTCTCCGTGGACCTCTCTCATCAACAAGGTGTTTCCATCCACAGAACTGCCGCTTACTGGATGTTTTTTCTTTATTGTACCATTCTGAGTAAACTCTAGAGGCTGTTGTGTGTGAAAATCCCAACAATCATGCCATGGTCAAAATCACAGAGATCACATTTCCCCCTCATTCTGATGGTTGATGTGAACATTACCCAAATCTGCTGACCTGTATATGCATTATTACCTCGCCTGCTACAGAGGAAGCGGGGCGAGGTATTGTTTTCAGTCGGGTTTCTTTGTTTTGTTGTAAACGATATTACGGGAAAACGTCTGGATCAATCTTCATGACACTTTCAGGATAGATGGGCATTGGTCTCAAATAGAACCTCCAACATTTTGAGGGTCATCCAGTCAAGGTCACCAAAAAGGTCAAAATTGTTTTTGTTGTGGCTACTGCCTCATATAGAGGCGCTAGCCACTACGTCATCATGCTGTAAGAATGTAAGAGAGTGTAACGATCATGCACTGCACATGCACATACACATGCTCCAATTAAAATGGCTGGTGAATGTATACAATTCGGTTCACCATTTGAAATAAATGGACTAGATTAAAGAAATCACTTTCAGACACGTTTATGCTTATTACAGGGGGAAAGTGCGTTCCACTGAGCTCTAGCGCCAGGCCATTTCCGGGAAATAAGAGTTTGGGTCATGGCGACAGCATGTGTATGTCAGCCTCGGTTCGGAGGTTTCAGTTTCGAAAACTGTAAGAGGTAAGAGTAGAATAATATAAAGTACAGACACTTGGTATATTTTACTTCTGTGATTTTTAAATAGTTCATTTTTGGATTACGCTTCATTTTTGTGGCTACTGCCTCACAGAGTAAATATACATGCTATATTTACTGTATGGACATGGGATCAGAAAACTATTTTATTTATAAGCAGTAGCCACATGGACCCATAGTGTACCTATTTTTTTGCGATATCTTCCTTCATATTCATCATAAGTGCTACCGGGCGAGGTTTGTTTTGCCTGGCAACACTTGTTTTATACATTGCACTGCTGCTACATGATTGGCTAAAGCCCGGCACACACGGGCGATTTTCCGTCATTTGGTTGTGCAACTTTTTGACGCAAGTGAAAAATTGCTTCGTGTGCGGATATTTGCGATGGCAATTTTTTATTGCTTGCGACAGATCACAGGTATCAAACATGCTTGATAATCTGCAACAAAAAAAATTTAAAAGTTTAAAAAAAATTAAAAATCTCCAGTCGCTGACTTGTTGCAGAGATATTGTCGTGTGTGCGTGTCTTTGCGATAACGAAGCGATCACCTCCAAAGGCTAAGCCAATCCCCACCCACGAAGTAGTCACATGATTTCCACGTGATTTGCATCCCCCTCCCCAAATCGCCCACTGGTCACAGATAACGCGCACACGCAGCTACCCGAGAGGGGAAACTTGCATCCAAAAATCGCAATACGCTTGCGACAAGAAGTCGCTCGTGTGCCCCGGGCTTAAGTTGATAATTACATGAATGTATAGGTGTTCCTAATAAAGTGCTACGTGTGTCTATATTTCGCCCAAATGACATAGAAATGCTTTTATTTACTTTTTAAACTTGCCTAGGCGTTTTGTGTGCATGTGTGTGTGTGTATGAAGCCACTAGAAGACGATTAAGTGTTTAGGGCTGTTCTTGTTGTGCACAGTGAGGCATATTCTCTGTTGTCTCGACTGCTTCTTAATTAAAGAGCTTTAATCAGAAATTTGATTCTGGTTATGCTTAGTTTATTTAGTAACCAGTTGCCTCCGTGTGTGTGTGTGTGTGTGTGTGTGTGTGTGTGTGTGTGTGTGTGTGTGTGAGTGAGTGAGTGAGTGAGAGAGAGAGAGAGAGAGAGAGAGAGAGAGAGAGAAATATGCACTCACTTGTAAAATGCCTGATTTTCTACACCACATTTCCATAGGTGTTTACAGGCAGCTGGTGTGGAGGTGTGGAACGTCAAAACCAGTTTCTTCTGCGGAGGGAAAGATGAAACAGTAAAGCATCTGCATGTCAGCTAAAGCGTGAACAGAAAGGGAAGGTGGCTACGGGGAGGAAAGAAGGACAAGAGAAGGAGAGAATGATTTAGGCATGAGAAGGAGGGAGGTCAATAAAGAAGACAATAATGAAATCTAATGAGAGTTGAACAAACTGCTGACCCTGAACCTTCTGTCCCACAGAGCGAGCGAGAGAGAGAACTGAAATGAAGGTCTTTAGTATTATTAACTGGTAGCGCAGTAGCATTATGGGAAGAATGAGCAGAATGTGAGAGTGGGAATCAATACTGCAGTATAAAGCACAGTGCACTCACTCAATAAGCAGCATTGCATGTGACTATGTAGTACATAAACTACGTATTACAATGACTCTCAATACACTATATTGTATATATTCAATTCTAAATATGCAGGTTATTCAAATCATTCTGGATTCAAACTGGCTGCCATTAGTTTTCAGCTGTATGGCTTTTTTTTTTCCCATCCAATTTATTCAACACCAATGCCAATTTGGAGAGCTGGGCCACAGATGAATGTAGCATCGTCTGGATTTGAACTGGCAATCTTCCAACGACTCAAATACCGTTGTGAGCAGATTCCTGCATGCAGGTTGTAGATACTAATTAAAGAACAAAAGCTTTCATTACTTTCACAGACTTGTAGATCCGGTGCAAAACTGAAGAAGCAAAATTTGTGCTGTTAATAAACTAAATACTGTACACTACTAGTCAAAAGTTTTTGGTTAAACTTCAAGAACTGGGTTCAATTTAAATACCATAGAATTTTTTTCTAAGTAAAAAAATTGGTATAAACTGTGAAGCCGGGTTCCTAATTATTTTCCTATAACAGCACATCATGACGTGTTTTATTTCTCTTGTACCAGAGTTAGCCAAATGTTAACTTTTTTATTCATTAACAGACACCTTACTTTTTTTTATCAGTTTATAAGTAGTTGCAGTTAAAACTGTGAACTATCCACAGAACAAGTTAGCTCCTGTTGTCACGTAGAACAGTTATAACCAGAGGCGGCGGCAGGAAGTTTTGAATGGGGGGGGGGGGGGGGGGGCGCAAAGTGTTGCCCCAAATCTAGTGGGGTCTGGGGCCATGCACCCCCAGGAAATTTTGGAATTTTTAACCCTCTAAAACGCTATTTCCCACATTTTGAGAGGCAAATTTTGGTGGAGTAAAGCTAAGTTTAATGTCTCTATTAGAGTACATTTTGTCCATGTATTTTTTTTTATATGAAACAGAACCAATGATACTATAACGTAATTACGTCTACTTAGTATCGTTGAGAGGATAACACCCTCTTACCACGGGTTTGGTACTTTCTACTGTGTTTACATGTGAGTAAATACACATACAACATTCAAAATGTACTTTGCTTAATTGAAGGAACCAACGTAGCGTATTCTCTAGTCATTGAAAGACGAGAAGGCAGCAGCAATAGGGGTCAAGTCCATGGTGTCCACAATATCTTTATGTACATGTATAACGAGGCAAGTTTTCTGAAAACTTACCTCGTTATCATCAAGCAACTTGGGGGCCTTTGTCGAGCCCAAAAGGTTTGCAATGGATATTTGTCTGAAACTCCTTCATACTGACTTTCAGTCAGTGGTCAGGGCAGCAAGCGAATTCATGTAGATCTAGAGCAGCATCAAGTTTTGGGGCGCCCAAAACTGCTTGTACACCTCATGAACACTATTTAGCCATCCGGACAGGACACAAGTTATTGGTCAGATACAAATGTAGCGACACTGTCATAGCCTTGCTGTCACAGGGTCCCCGCTTTGGTGCAAGTACCCAAGGAGACCAGACATGTCTAGACAGTTACCACAGCAACGGGTTAATTAGTCCACAGAATATTCATAA
The DNA here is from genome assembly GCF_027579695.1 of Neoarius graeffei. Lineage (NCBI taxonomy): Eukaryota > Metazoa > Chordata > Actinopteri > Siluriformes > Ariidae > Neoarius > Neoarius graeffei. The sequence goes on along the minus strand of NC_083578.1, from coordinate 18,058,147 downwards.
ATCAGCTTGTCTACTAAAAGTGATGGGTTTTGCAGTTCTGTGTAAGCCAAATAAGGAAAATCCTGGAAAGCGGAGGCAATCGGTGACATCAGGGCCAGGCTAATTTGCATCGGTTTTGGTGCAAATGGGTGCTACCAACCTACAGTACAAAGGGATGCCGCTAGAGCGCCGGGATGAAGGGACGCAGCGGGATTTATTAAGGGAAAACAAAGGCGCGCAGCGGGCTGTTTATTTACACTACTCTCTCTTTCTTCCTTGTAAATAGTCAAAAGACTCCCATCGTAACTTGGGGGGGGGGGGGGGGGGGGGGGCCCTCTGGTAACAGTCTTTCCCTCACCAGTAAAGCCCTTCCTGTGTTGGAAAACTTAAAGGAACCGGTTTACAGCTGACTGTTATAAAGCACTGACACTGGAGACTCCTTCCAAAAATTCGAAGTAAACTTCTGGGAGAAATGTTCAGTACTGGTGTAGCATTCGCCATACTAGTCACTGTGAATTAACTCTTACTATAGAAACAATATTGTATTAGAACAATACATGTAGTATATATTAATATAGTTAAACCTTGCAGCCATAACTACTGTCAGAGCAGCTGGTATTGGAAATTAATCAGCACCTTTTGCCCAATCAGAGTCAAGATTTCAACAGTGCGGTGGTATTACTTGAATTAACTGCATACTACAATACTTTAGGCCCACTTTACACGGGGACGGTCTGAAACAAAAACGCAAAAGTCCGTTTTTGTTCTCACTTTTTTCCGCGTCTACACGACCGTTTTCAAGGAGGAAATCTGCGTCTATACGGTGATGCATAAATGTGTGGAATTCAATTGGATGTTGTAATAGAGTGTGCCGAGTGGATGGAGTAGTCAGTCAGAATGATGAGCAAAACAAGGAAAATTCTTGTACAAAAATAGTTCTCTTTTTATTCTTAAGCCGGCAGTTAACACAAACAGGACAAACAAACAAACAAAAAAAAAAACACTGATGACAAAACCAACCAAAAAAAAAAAAATTCTGGGACAAAATGCCCACGCAAGCTAGGCTACTCTGGCATTACTCACACAGAGCTCAAGTCATGCGTCCTCTCCCTGCCGAGGCCATCCCCCCAATGAACAGTGCAGCGCATATTTAAAAGACTACGGCACAGTCTTAACACAATTAAAATCAATCAACACATCTAGACAGATTTTAACAGTTCTAAACATTTTCACTGCATGCATTACACTCCTACAACAATGTGCAGACCTTAAATATTACAACAAACACTTGCGTAAGATTTTTAGACCATTTCTCTCCGCTCTAATGAGCTGCTTTCCCGCGCATCGCGGAAGAAACCTTGAAAAGCGCTTTCAGACCTGCATTCTGCTTTGGTCCCGCACCCGGAAGACTACAGCAGGTAAATGGCTACAAACATTTCTGGCTGATGTTAGATAAACTCTAGCAGAAAAGGATTCAGATGTTAAACGTGCGCACTTAATGAATCTTTACACGCTATTGTTTATAGTGAAAACTAATAAATGCTTGTGCTGTTTAAACCTGTGTCGCATCTTTTACTATGAACACATGTACCAAACATTTCAGGTTTACATATCTAAAAGTTGTAACAAATGTACCCGTAACAAAACATACTTGTAAAGCCCCCATTACCAAACCCACAGCAAACATACAACACAGATTGTATTTGGAATGTCTTTGCAACTGTGGTTTAGTCCATTGCACTTGACCATTGAAACATGACCAGCGGGAGGAACCGCTGTTTAGTGACAGACGCATTGCGCTCTGTCACAGATGTGCATGCCAGGCGGTGCTGTGAAAGACCTCCGCTATGTCTGCACGCATGCGCAACATCTTCCGTCTTGTCTGATCTGCACATCTGCGCCGCGAAAACTTTGACTACTCTGGCTATGGTAAGTAAGAAAGTAAGTAAAAAAGTAAGAGCAAGCTATACCCGCCTCTGTTCATTAACGGTATATGTGCAGATTCGGTATAGATGTTCGAAGGACTCCTGGACATTTATTAAAGCTGCCAGAGCAGCTTGAAGGTCCGTTGGATCGATGTAATCAGACATGCTCTTACTTTTTTACTTACTTTCTTACTTCCCGGGCTGGCATGTACAGTATATGGCATATGTATGACGTAAGCGCGTACCCGACGTGAGCAGATCCGAGCAGAGTTTCGCGTATTGGGTAGTTTAGACGGATATGCAACGGGGGCCGTTTTTAACTTATCCACTCTGGAAGGCGTTTTCAATTTTTTCCGTTTTTCAGCCTCGGAAACGCCGTCCCCGTGTAGACGAAAGGCACTTCCGATAAAATATTTAGTCGTTTTTACCCGACGGCGTCCTCGTGTAAACGGGCCCTTAGTCTGTGCCCCTCCCACACACACACACACTATGCTTTTTTTCTTGTAATATATTGTTATTCCACCAAAAGTTAACTGTTGAATTAACAGCAAAGGCCGTCCTAGTGTAAAATGTCATTCGTTACATTACAGAACAAGTCATTTGTGTCACTAGTTGTATGATATAACACTGTTCTCCATTCCTCTAGGTCTGACGGCTTTGATTTGCTGTGCTCGTTCGAGGGTATACTTGCAGCCTGAGCACTAAACATACAGCTTGATATTAAGGTTACTCTCACATGATCGTATGTCAGTAATTTAATTGGATTAGATTCCACTCCGTTTCAGATTGAAACTGTAGAGGGACCGGGGTCATCCACAGAGCTAAATATTCAAGCCAGAGTGTGCATTAGACTAATGAAGGTGCATTAGACTAGCTCTGATGCACATGCATTAAAGAAACATGAAATGTAAATGCAACGTGAAATTCTACACTGAGGTCAGCTGTAAATTCTCTCAACTGGTTACACCAATTGGATGTTTTATCTTGTACACCTATGCTTTGAGTCTACAAAAATACTCAGAACTTTGGCAACTTCATCTCAGTTATTATTCACCGATATTCACTTCTCCTTTGGTGAATAATTGTTGATATATATGGAAACAAGTGTTTTACTGGGAAATACACCACACATACTTTTCATACAAGCTACACCCGGGACATGGAGATCCAAAACCGTGACATAAATCTCTAAGTGTCACTCGTAAGGAACTCAGTGAATTATTTAGAAAAATTTGGGTACTTTTTGTTTGTGAATGTGTCTATAAAATAAAAAGAACATCACAATTTGGCTTGAAGATATGGAGTTTATCTTCTTCTGTTGAAAAACTCACATTTTTCTTACGAAATACAATCGCAGATCTGAGTGATATATTTTCTGATATTTCACTCTGGTGACGTCACTCCCAGTATTTTCCTGTTGACTAGATGCATGCTGTCAAAATGCCGAACTGGTTCAAAGTTAAATTTTTTTGATTAACTTGCATTTTTTTTGTGGATGTGTCCATATAATATAAAGAATATTACATGGTGACACAAATATATGAAGTTTATCTTCTCGTGTTAAATATATTTTCACTCATTCGCTTTGCTTACTCGTGAATATGTTCACCACTCAAAGATAAACTGCAACTGTATAATATCCTCTCTCTCTCTCTCTCTTTCTCTCTCTCACTGTATATTTATACTGATCTGAACAGTAGTTAACATATTTCAGGAACTGGATTATATATTACAGACCATTCAGAAGTGATATATGTTTTGGTTTATACTGTATGTGTTAGGCTGAACAAGGGTAAATATATGTATTGGACTATAAATGTGTGCCAGAATGGTAGGAGGGAAATGTATGTGCTGCATCAGAGCGAGTTGAACATGTGCTCTGGAGGAGGTGAAAAATGGAACTGTCAAGAGAATTTGTTCCATTAGGCTCTCATGTTGTGTAATATAAGACAGGGGATCGATTCACCGCTGTATAAGCATCAGACTGAAGCTGGCAGAAATCAATATGGACTTGCATGCTGCTCAGCATGAGAGAGTGGACCTGTGAGAATGGTACTGCTGCCAGGACATGGCCTTAGGAAGGTACATTTGGGTTTAGTTGGGATTCATCCAGTAGCCAGGGGAGACAATGATTCAGTATATGTCACAACATCTAATCACTCTGAAGAATGTGAGGGAGGAAATCTGAGCACCGCAGAATACCTTGGAACTGTCATGATTTTACCTTGGTAACAACATGCACCAAGATCTAGAACACATCTCCCCCAATTTGTCCATCAGTCCTCACTATCTAACTCGTTCATTCATCTCGTTATCTCTAGCCACTTTATCCTGTTCTACAGGGTCGCAGGCAAGCTGGAGCCTATCCCAGCTGGCTATGGGCGAAAGGCGGGGTACACCCTGGACAAGTCGCCAGGTCATCACAGGGCTGACACATAGACACAGACAACCATTCACACTCACATTCACACCTACGGTCAATTTAGAGTCACCAGTTAACCTAACCTGCATGTCTTTGGACTGTGGGGGAAACCGGAACACCCGGAGGAAACCCACGCAGACACGGGGAGAACATGCAAACTCCGCACAGAAAGGCCCTCGCCGGCCACGGGGCTCGAACCCAGACCTTCTTGCTGTGAGGCAACAGCGCTAACCACTACACCACCATGCCGCCCCACTATCTAACTCCAGAGAGTCAAATATTGTTAGGAATCAGTTCATATGCGTAAGATGTATTGTGAGCCAAATTGTAAAAATTTAAGGGTGTTTAAAAAGTGTTTGGAATCTGGGCCAGAAATATGGACAGGTATAGTCTGTCCATAACAAACACCATGTCTGTGCACAAGGGTGTTCATAAATATACTTGGTACTGGGGTACTCTAGTTCATAGGTCAATGATCAATTTTGTAGTCGTATCGTCAGACCTGCAGCCATATGTGTCTTGGACACTCAGGTGAAGAGAGGAGCTGAGTTGTCAACTGATCACCACCTGGTAATGAGTTGGATCAGATGGTAGGGGAAGATGCTAGACAAACCTGGCAAATCCAAATGTATAGTGCAGGTGTGCTGAGAACATTTAGCAGAGCCCCGTGTCAGAGATATATTCAACTCACACCTCCAGCAGAGTTTGTCCTGCATTCTGAGAGAGGCTGGGGACATGGAGTCAGAATAAACTGTGTTCCATGCCTCCATTGTTGAAGCGGCTGTATGGCTGTGGTCGCAAGGTTGTTGGTGCCAGTCATGGCGGTAACTTGGTGGTGGACACCAGCAGTTAAGGGAGTTGTAAAGCTGAAGGAGGCCTTCTAAGCTTGCTTAGCTTGTGGAACTCTTGAAGCAAATGACAGGTACAGACTGGCCAAGAGGAGCGTGGCTGCAAAAACTTGGGTGTGGGAGGAGTTTGGTAAGGCAATGGAAAAAAGACTTTCAGTCGGCATCGAAGAGATTCTGGCAAACAGTCAAGCAACTCAGGAGGGGAAGGCAGTGCTTTGCCCATGCTGTTTACAGCAGGGATGGAGTGCTGTTGACCTTAAAAGGGGATATAGGCGGGCGGTGGAAGGAGTACTTTGAGGAGCTCCTGAACTCGTCTGACATGTTTTCCATAGAGGAAGCAGAGTTGGAGAACTTGGGGGAGGATTCACCCATAACAAGAGCTGAGATTATTGAGGTTGTATAAAAAAAAAAAAAAAAAAACTCCTCAGCAGCAGGACTCCGGGAATGGATGAGATTCATCCTGAGTTCCTGAAGGCTTTAGATGTTGTTGGGCTGTCTTGGTTGACATGCCTCTTCAACACTGCATGGAGGTTAGGGACAGTGCTTCTGGACTGGCAGACTGGGGTGGTGGTTCCCATCTTTAAGAAGGGGGACTGGAGGGTGTGCTCCAACTTTAGAGGGATCACACGCCTCAGCCTCTCTGGGAAGGTCTATGCCAGGGTACTGGAAAGGAGGATTCATCCATTAGTCGACCCTCGGATTCAGGAGGAATGATGCGGTTTTTGTCCTGGCCGTGGAACACTGGTCCAGCGCTTTACCTTCCCAAGGATACTAGAGGGTTCATGGGAATTTGTCCAACCAGTCCACATGTGTTTTGTGGACTTGGAAAAGGCATACTGCTGTGTCCCTCAGGGAGTCTTGTGGGAGGTGCTCCAGGAGTACAGGGTACCAGGCCCGTTGATATGGACCATTAGGTCCCTGTATAAATGGTCCATTGATATGGGCCATTAGGTCCCCGTATGACCTGAGCGAGAGCTTTTTGTATTGCCAACAGTAAGTTAGACTTGTTTTTGGTGGGCTGCCCTTTGTCAATAATTTTGTTCATAATTTTTATGGACAGGATTTCTAGACACAGTCAGGAGGTGGAAGGTGTCTGGTGTGGGGGCATCAGGATCATGTCATTGCTTTTTGCAGATGATGTGGTCCTTTTGGCTTCATCAAGCTGTGACCTCCAGCGTGCTCGGAGATAGTTTGCAGCCGAGTGTGAAGCGGCTGGGATGAGAATCTGCATCTCCAAATCAGAGGCCATGGTCCTCAGCCAGAAAAGGGTGAAATGTCCTCTCCAGATTGGGGGTAGGTCACTGCCTCAAGTAGAGGAGTTTAAGTATCTTGGGGTCTTGTTCATGAGCGAGGGAAAAAAGGAACAGAAAGATGACAGGTGGATTGGTGCAGTGGCAGCAGTCATGTGGACACACTACCAATCTATAATGGTGAAGAAAGAGCTGAGCCAAAAGGTGAAGTTGTCAATTTACCAATCAATAAATGTTCCTACCCTCACCTATGGTCACGAGCTCTGAGTAATGATTGAAAGAATGAGAGTGTGGATACAAACAACAGAAATGAGCTTCCTCTGCAGGATGTCTGGGCTCAGCCTTATAGGCAGGGTAAGGAGCTTGGACATTTGGGAGGGGCTCAAAGTACAGCCATTGCTCCTTTACATCGAAAGGAGCCAGCAGAGGTGGTTCGGGCATCTATCTATGATGCCTCCCGGACACTTCCCAGGAGAGGTATTTTGAGCATGTCCAACCAAGAGGAGACCCTGGGGCAGACTCAGGACATGCCAAAGGGATTATATTTCTCAGCTATCCTGGGAACGCCTTGGCATCTCCCTGGAGGAGCTGAAGGAGGTAGCTGGGAGAGGGAGGTTTGGGCATCACTTCTGAGACTGCTGCCCCCACAACCAAGATCAGATAAGCTGTAGAAAATGAATGGATGGATGGATGGATGGATGGATGGATGGATGGTATTATTCAAACTCGCAACCTCTTGAGAATACAGCCAACACCTTTCTGTTGTGCTTCTCAGGAGCATCTTAAAGCTAATGTAATTTACTTCTCTCCAAGTCATTGTAGCTCTATCTCCATGATGCATAACATTGCTATTTTGGGAGTGCTTCCAACAATCCATCATTTTTAACCACCAGCCTCAACTGTTATAAAGTATGTGGCTTCCCCTTATGCTGGGGTTCTGACAGCTCAAGATCACAAGGCACAGATCAGATTTAAGACCGGCATAGGAGCAATCAGACACTGCCTTATAAGACAAAATAGTTTCATTTGGAATAGCACAGTTTGAGTGAACACAGATAAATATAAAAGAATGTACGAAATATAATGAGCAGACACATACAGTTAGGTCCATAAATATTTGGACAGGGACAACATTTTTCTAATTTTGGTTCTGTACATTACCACAATGAGTTTTGAACAAAACAATTCAGATGCAGTTGAAGTTCAGACTTTCAGCTTTAATTCAGTGGGTTGAACAAAATGATTGCATAAAAATGTGAGGAACTAAAGCATTTTTTAAACACAATCCCTTCATTTCAGGGGCTCAAAAGTAATTGGACAAATTAAATAATTGTAAATAAAATGTTCATTTCTAATACTTGGTTGAAAACCCTTTGTTGGCAATGACTGCCTGAAGTCTTGAATTCATGGACATCAGACGCTGTGTTTCCTCCTTTTTAATGCTCTGCCAGGCCTTTACTGCAGCGGTTTTCAGTTGCTGTTTGTTTGTGGGCCTTTCTGTCTGAAGTTTAGTCTTTAACAAGTGAAATGCATGTTCAATTGGGTTGAGATCAGGTGACTGACTTGGCCATTCAAGAATATTCCACTTCTTTGCTTTTATAAACTCCTGGGTTGCTTTGGCTTTATGTTTTGGGTCATTGTCCATCTGTATTATGAAACGCCAACCAATCAGTTTGGCTGCATTTGGCTGGATTTGAGCACACAGTACGTCTCTGAATACCTCAGAATTCATCCGGCTGCTTCTGTCTTGTGTCACATCATCAATAAACACTAGTGACCCAGTGCCACTGGCAGCCATGCATGCCCAAGCCATCACACTGCCTCCGCCGTGTTTTACAGATGATGTGGTATGCTCTGGATCATGAGCTGTACCATGCCTTCGCCATACTTTTTTCTTTTCATCATTCTGGTAGAGGTTGAGCTTGGTTTCATCTGTCCAAAGACTATTCTTGCAGAACTGTGCTGGCTTTGGGGGTGTCGTGGCTCAGGTGGCTAAGGTGCCATGCCATAAATCCGGGGACCTGGGTTTGATTCCGACCCGAGGTCATTTCCCGATCCCTCCCCGTCTCTCTCTCCCACTCATTTCCTGTCCTGGCTCTACACTGTCCTATCCAATAAAGGTGAAAAAAAGCCCAAAAAATCTCTTTTAAAAAAGAACTGTGCTGGCTTTTTTAGATGTTTTTTAGCAAAGTCCAATCTAGCCTTTTTATTCTTGAGGCTTATGAGTGGCTTGCACCGTGCAGTGAACCCTCTATATTTACTTTCATGAACTCTTCTCTTTATGGTAGATTTGGATATTGATACGCCTACCTTCTGGAGAGTGTTGTTCACTTGGTTGGCTGTTGTGAAGGGGTTTCTCTTCACCATGGAAATTATTCTGCGATCATCCACCACTGTTGTCGTCTGTGGGCGTCCAGGTCTTCTTGCATTGATGAGTTCACCAGTGCTTTCTTTCTTTCTCAGGATGTACCAAACTGTAGATTTTGCCACTCCTAATATTGTAGCAATTTCTCGGATGGGTTTTTTTCTGTTTTCACAGCTTAAGGATGGCTTGTTTCACCTGCATGGAGCGCTCCTTTGACCGCATGTTTTCTTCACAGCAAAATCTTCCAAATGAAAGCACCACACCTCAAATCAACTCCAGGCCTTTTATCTGCTTAATTGAGAATGACATAATGAAGGAACTGCCCACACCTGCCCATGAAATAGCCTTTGAGTCAATTGTCCAATTACTTTTGGTCCCTTTAAAAACAGGGTGGCACATGTTAAGGAGCTGAAACTCCTAAACCCTTCATCCAATTTTAATGTGAATACCCTCAAATGAAAGCTGAAAGTATGGACTTTATGTCCATGTCCATTATATAACTATAACTTGAATATGTTTCAGTAAACAGGTAAAAAAACAAAATTTGTGTCAGTGTCCAAATATATATGGACCTAACGGTATCATGAAACCAAATTATGAAGTGACCAGAGCTCAATTAGCAAGCTACTGATTTTCCTGCCTGATTTCTCCAATGTTTGAGATTTTCAGACCTGCAAACCCTGTAGAGGAACAAAGCATGGAGAGTCAGGAACCACCGGGCAGTGGGGGTGGGATGTGGTTGGAAGAGTGCCTTCACCCACACCTTGCCTAGTGGTTACCATAAAGCCCTGTGAACTGTATATGCACACTCCAGTTTCTACAGCAAATAGCTTGACATCATTGCTTGCACATGACCATGATGACTGGCACAGGAAAGCAAGCAACGATTTTAAATCACGTAATAATTATCATTACTATTAAAATTAATTGTAAGGTGTTAGATTTTACACTTCATTGTACACCTATTGAGTCTTTTCTTTTCACATCTAAAACGCATCTCTTACAGCCTGTTTTTACTTTTGAGTGACACATTGTACTAGCGTACACCAATGTTAAATTGGGAAGTTCTTACGCAAAATGCATAAATGTTGGCAGGGCTATAATTTGCCATTTTGCAGTAGGTCAGCCTTTGCTAAATATTAGTGAATATAAGGAGCAATATCTGTGTAGTACAAGACAGCATATGTGTGTCAACACACATGTATCAGTCTGTTCTAAAGTATGCTTTAGCATGTGGTTAATACAAATACTACCACAGCATTGCTAAAGTCTCACATCTGATCATTTATCATGTGCTGATTAATTTTCTACAACAGCACGGCTCAGACAGTAGCTCCGTCTGCAAGGCAAACTGCAGGTTTATATTAATGAGCACGTTCCAAATAAGCATTAAAAGGTAACTTATGTCACCATTCAGTCATGTTAGTTGCTTATCCAGACTGCTGTAAGCAAGTAATTTAGTTGAATAACCATGTCCTAAATGACTAGCTGATTATAAAGTAAAAATATACAGTGGTGCCTGAAAGTTTGTGAACCCTTTAGAATTTTCTACATTTCTGCGTAAATATGACCTAAAACAACATCAGATTTTCAACAAGTCCGAAAAGTAGATAAAGAGAACCCAGTTCAACAAATGAGACAAGAATATTATACTTGGTCATTTATTTATTGAGGAAAATTATCCAATATTACATATCTGTGAGTGGCAAAAAAAAAAAAAAAAAAAAAAAAAAAAAAAAAGTGTGTGAACCTCTCAGATTAGCAGTTAATTTGAAGGTGAAATTAGAGTCAGGTGTTTTCAATCAATGGGATGACAATCAGGTGTGAGTGGGCACCCTGTTTTATTTAAAGAACAGGGATCTATCAAAGTCTGATCTTCATAACACGATTGTTGAAGTGCATCATGGCACGAACAAAGGAGATTTCTGAGGACCTCAGAAAAAGTGTTGTTGATGCTCATCAAGCTGGAAAAGGTTACAAAACCATCTCTAAAGAGTTTGGATTCCACCAATCCACAGTCAGACAGATTGTGTACAAATGGAGGAAATTCAAGACCATTGTTACCCTCCCCAGGAGTGGTCGACCAACAAAGATCACTCCAAGAGCAAGGCGTGTAATAGTTGGTGAGGTCACAAAGGACCCCAGGGTAACTTCTAAGCAACTGAAGGCCTCTCTCACATTGGCTAATGTTAATGTTCATGAGTCCACCATCAGGAGAACACTGAACAACAATGGTGTGCATGGCAGGGTTGCAAGGAGAAAGCTACTGCTCTCCAAAAAGAACATTGCTGCTCATCTGCAGTTTGCTAAAGATCACGTGGACAAGCCAGAAGGCTATTGGAAAAATGTTTTGTGGACAGATGAGACCAAAATAGGACTTTTTGGTTTAAATGAGAAGTGTTATGTTTGGAGAAAGGAAAACACTGCATTCCAGCATAAGAACCTTATCCCATCTGTGAAACATGATGGTGGTGGTAGTATCATGCTTTGGGCCTGTTTTGCTGCATCTGGGCCAGGACAGCTTGCCATCATTCATGGAACAATGAATTCTGAATTATACCAGCAAATTCTAAAGGAAAATGTCAGGACATCTGTCCATGTACTGAATCTCAAGAGAAGGTGGGTCATGCAGCAAGACAACGACCCTAAGCACACAAGTTGTTCTACCAAAGAATGGTTAAAGAAGAATAAAGTGAATGTTTTGGAATGGCCAAGTCAAAGTCCTGACCTTAATCCAATCGAAATGTTGTGGAAGGACCTGAAGTGAGCAGTTCATGTGAGGAAACCCACCAACATCCCAGAGTTGAAGCTGTTCTGTATGGAAGAATGGGCTAAAATTCCTCCAAGCCAGTGTGCAGGACTGATCAACAGTTACCATAAACATTTAGTTGCAGTTATTGCTGCACAAGGGGGTCACACCAGATACTGAAAGCAAAGGTTCACATACTTTTGCCACTCACAGATATGTAATATTGGATCATTTTCTTCAATAAATAAATGACCAAGTATAATATTTTTGTCTCACTTGTTTAACTGGGTTCTCTTTATCTACTTTTAGGACTTGTGTGAAAACCTGATGATGTTTTAGGTCATATTTATGCAGAAATATAGAAAATTCTAAAGGGTTCACAAACTTTCAAGCACCACTGTAACTTATAATGTATTGCAATATTTGATAACATTTTACTTGATCAGTCAAATTACACTTGCATCGCATAACACTAATTAGATGCATTGCACCAGTTATGCCTTGTTGGACAGAATTACTAAGAAAGAAGGAAAAATAAGGGTATATGAAAGTGGTATGATATGTATTATAAATGTTTATGACATGTGCATTTACTTACCAGCAATGGAAAAAAAAAAAAACCAGAAAAGAAGACAGAAGCACATATAAAACTGGATATTAAGCACCAAGACACAAACAGGATGATGAGCATGACAAGCTGAATCATTTCTTATACAGGAAGCCATTTTTTAATGACATGCATGAAATGAGTTTCAATGAGTTGATCTATTTTATTTCACAGAGCTCTGAAGATTTTATTTTAGAATCACGGACAAAGTGCAGTATTTGCAAAACACTAATATTTTGGATGTGGTATGGTTGTAACAGATAGAGTGATGTAACTTGCCTCTCTCTGTATTCCGATCACGTAAAACGTTTTCCCTTCAAACTTAAACCTGCTGACATCCGGCCTGGAGAGAGGAAGACATCGTCATGTTTAGTGCATCGGAATATTACTGAAACATCTTTTGTATAATGATAGTAGTTGGATGTATTATGGAAGGTTAAAGAGTGAAAAGTTGTTCGACTGTTTTCTCTATATAATATCCTGCGTTATGCAAGTTTACATTCTTATAGATTTTTGGCTAGTTTCCAAACACATCCAAATACAGTTAATAAAGTATTGGATGATGTAATTCTGGAAAAAGTGAAGTGAATGGGGCAAAGGCAGAGATTAAAGAGTAGTGAGAGAGTTAAAAGAGGCTGAATACCGTGAGAATGTGAAGAATAGCGGTTACCAAACAGCTCATACCATTTTAGCAAATGGATCCTCTTGTTTCCCTGGAAAACAACAAAGCCCCGGGCAGTGAATCCGAGAAATGCCGTTGCTCCGGTAAAGTCCTAGAATGAGGAACGAACATTGATCAGGGCAGGATTTAATTCCCGTCAGGAGTGAGTGTATTTGTAAAAAGACCTACAGGAGTACAGACTGCCAATAACACAATAGGTGCAATGTAGAACGAGGTGCAGTATTAATTTCAGCTCCACTGTCTGACAGCTTGATACAACCACAATACATCACACTGAAATTCATGTTTGGCACTGCCCAGAGTTGTGCACAACCCAACTCTGAATACGAGGAACTTTCCCTGTGTAAATGTTGACAAAACATTTGAACTTTCCCTGTCACTCACCCTGAATACAGCCATATGGGTGTTGGAAAGTACATACAAAGAATACATTACTTGTGTGAAGATTATTTTACAGACAGACATTCAGTGATTTGTGTAATCTTGCTCACATTAGATATCCTGAAAACATATTTGATCCTGAGATCTACAGTCGCCCAATTGTATGGGTTGTATGATGGAGACGGTACCTTGCAGGGATGAGGGTCCACGCCGTATGTGTCCAGTGTGTGAGCTCTCTGGAGCAGATTCAGCTCAGCCAGGGCTGGACACTGACCCCTACAGAGGGGCAAAGAGAACAAACATAATCTGTCATTACAATACAGTTAACACAATACAACACTGCAATATTTTAATTTTAGACAGTCCTATGAGAAGGTATAGATGTTTACAGCAACCTCCTCATGTGTTTTACAGGAATACCTCACTCAAAATATTAATATGGGTTAATGTTAACACCGTGTGTCCCAATCAGAGATGGTATGAGTGGGACACACAGTTGCTGAAAATATGAATAGGGTCTTTCCATGCCAGTGTTATAGGTCAATCATTATTCAAGTAGATAGGAGCCTGGTCTTGTATAACTGAAAATAAGTAACTGGGAGTGCTGCCAGATGGCTACCGAGTGTAAAGACATGACTTTAAGGGCTTTGCTCCCAATACTGTTTTTTTTTTCTTTCTAAATATTGACAACTTCTGAATAATTTCCCTTGGGATTATTCCAGTCACCATCTTACCAGAAGACCCCTTGAAAGCCTGAGGGATCTAGTCAACATCAGTGTAGGCTTCAGGAGCAAAACTTGCCGAGGGGGCATTACAATCTTGTTAGCATGCGAGCTAGGTAGTTTGCAAGGTGATATACTCCGTACATTGTAAATAAAAGCAGTTTAGTATGCTAGTTTCTATTAAATACTGTAGATATTTTATGTTTCCATTAAATAAATGTTTTACAATAAAAATGCTTTACATAATGATGTCACTTCATGCAGTAGCTTGCTGTCACATACGTTTTACTTTGTTAAAAAAAAGGTTATGTTTGACACATTTTCATTGTATTTTTCCTGCCTTTTTGGCTGCACCACCTGATATGAGTGACAAAAACACATGAGACAGCATTCTTAGCATTAACTGAACACAGGCACCATAAAACAGTGTTGTAATAATAATAATAATAATAATGGGTGGCACGGTGGTGTAGTGGTTAGCGCCGTCACCTCACAGCAAGAAGGTCCGGGTTCGAGCCCCGTGGCCGGCGAGGGCCTTTCTGTGCGGAGTTTGCATGTTCTCCCCGTGTCCACGTGGGTTTCCTCTGGGTGCTCCAGTTTCCCCACAGTCCAAAGACATGCAGGTTAGGTTAACTGGTGACTCTAAATTGACCGTAGGTGTGAATGTGAGTGTGAATGGTTGTCTGTGTCTATGTGTCAGCCCTGTGATGACCTGGCGACTTGTCCAGGGTGTACCCCGCCTTTCGCCCGTAGTCAGCTGGGATAGGCTCCAGCTTGCCTGCGATCTTCCAATACTACGAAGTTATAATGAGGTTTCTCTTATTTCGTTTCTAGTTCTGATTAGTTCCGAAGTTTATCAAGAAGTAGAACGGGTAATCAAACTTGATCAGGGTAAATGCTGACTGGTTACAAACGCTGTGTCCTAAATCACTCACTCGTTCACTACGCCCTATTCACTATACAGGGAATTACTATATAGAGGACTATATAGTGAGCTCATTGATTAAATGATAAAACTACTTCTTTGCCGTGGCCTTTTTTTTTTTTGCCGCAGCACTACTTTTCATGATGCATTGTGAGATACTCGAGTGCACTATATAGGGTGTAATAATGCTCACTATACATTCGGACAGCACTACAAAATGGCAACCTGACTACATAGTCCACTATGTAGTGAGTAGGGAGTGATTTGGGACACATTCGGGACATTGGGACACCATTTGCACCAAAAACGATTTTGACCTTTTTGGTGACCTTGAGCGGATGATCCTCAAAATGTTAGAGTTTCTCTTTGAGACCAATGCCCATCTATCCTGAAAGTTTCATGAAGATAGGTCCAGTCATTTTCCCGTAATGTTGCTAACAAAAAAAAAAAACAAAGAAACCCCACCAAAACCAATACCTCGTCCCTGGTGGACTCCGTCCCAGGCAAGGTAATAATAATAATAATAATAATAAAAGCCAAACCATTTCACCTACTGTTTACTTGGTAATATGGATGCTTGCTATGTTTGACCACATAAGACATGTACAGTGGGGAAAAAAGTATTTAGTCAGTCACCGATTGTGCAAGTTCTCCCACTTAAAAAGATGAGAGAGGCCTGTAATTTTCATCATAGGTATACCTCAACTATGAGAGACAAAATGAGTAAAAAAAATCCAGAAAATCACATCGTCTGATTTTTAAAGAATGTATTTGCAAATTATGGTGGAAAATAAGTATTTGGTCAATAACAAAAGTTCATCTCAATACTTTGTTATATACCCTTTGTTGGCAGTGACAGAGGTCAAACGTTTTCTGTAAGTCTTCACAAGGTTTTCACACACTGTTGCTGGTATTTTGGCCCATTCCTCCATGCAGATCTCCTCTAGAGCAGTGATGTTTTGGGGCTGTCGCTGGGCAACACGGACTTTCAACTCCCTCCAAAGATTTTCTATGGGGTTGAGATCTGGAGACTGGCTAGGCCACTCCAGGACCTTGAAATGCTTCTTACGAAGCCACTCCTTCGTTGCCCGGACAGTGTGTTTGGGATCATTGTCATGCTGAAAGACCCAGCCACGTTTCATCTTCAATGCCCTTGCTGATGGAAGGAGGTTTTCACTCAAAATCTCACGATACATGGCCCCATTCATTCTTTCCTTTACACGGATCAGTCGTCCTGGTCCCTTTGCAGAAAAACAGCCCCAAAGCATGATGTTTCCACCCCCATGCTTCACAGTAGGTATGGTGTTCTTTGGATGCAACTCAGCATTCTTTCTCCTCCAAACACGACAAGTTGAGTTTTTACCAAAAAGTTCTATTTTGGTTTCATCTGACCATATGACATTCTCCCAATCCTCTTCTGGATCATCCAAATGCTCTCTAGCAAACTTCAGACGGGCCTGGACATGTACTGGCTTAAGCAGGGGGACACGTCTGGCACTGCAAGATTTGAGTCCCTCGCGGTGTAGTGTGTTACTGATGGTAGCCTTTGTTACTTGGGTCCCAGCTCTCTGCAGATCATTCACTAGGTCCCCCCGTGTGGTTCTGGGATTTTTGCTCACCGTTCTTGTGATCATTTTGACCCCACGGGGTGAGATCTTGCATGGAGCCCCAGATCGAGGGAGATTATCAGTGGTCTTGTATGTCTTCTATTTTCTAATAATTGCTCCCACAGTTGATTTCTTCACACCAAGCTGCTTACCTATTGCAGATTCAGTCTTCCCAGCCTGGTGCAGGTCTACAATTTTGTTTCTGGTGTCCTTTGACAGCTCTTTGGTCTTGGCCATAGTGGAGTTTGGAGTGTGACTGTTTGAGGTTGTGTACAGGTGTCTTTTATACTGATAACGAGTTCAAACAGGTGCCATTAATCCAGGTAATGAGTGGAGGACAGAGGAGCCTCTTAAAGAAGAAGTTACAGGTCTGTGAGAGCCAGAAATCTTGCTTGTTTGTAGGTGATCAAATAATTATTTTACAGAGGAATTTACCAATTAATTCATTAAAAATCCTACAATGTGATTTCCTGGATTCTTTCCCCCCATTCTGTCTCTCATAGTTGAAGTGTACCTATGATGAAAATTACAGGCCTCTCTCATCTTTTTAAGTGGGAGAACTTGCACAATTGGTGGTTGACTAAATACTTTTTTGCCCCACTGTATATAAGAATATGCCTGTAAAATGCCATGTTGATCCAAATGAATCAACCCAAAAGCTAGCTGGCATGCTAACTGTCTGCTAATTTGATGATGACTTGAAATGGATTAACATAAATGATAATGTGTTGTGCACATTGTTTTGCTAGAACTACAGGGCTAAAATAATGCTGCTTTTCCCACATTAGCTGGTAATCTAGCTGATATAGACCGGCTTCAACTGAGAGCAGCAGCATTTCTTCTAAATTTTTCTATTTCATTTCACTGTCATGCGTTATTGAAGTAACTACTTCAACAACTGTCTTAGTGTCTCGCTTTTACTGATACCCAATTGGACTGAATTAACGACTGACTGGCATTGTACAGAAATCTGACCCCTATAGCAACAATAATCAAGCATGGGGGCTTGGAATCAGTCAATTGTCCACTCATATGACAAATATGTGGATGAGGATGTGTACAAACTGGTATTAAGTAGGCTATTTCAGTACTTTTCTCAACATTACCCAGTTAGACTACACTGGAAATAATTATATCTTAGCAAGTGAAAACATTATACTAGCATTTTATTCTTTACTCTCAATAAGACGGGAACAGAATTATAAGACAGACACGAAACGACACAACACCACAGTTTACCCTCACCTCAGCTCGTTCTGGTGGATCTCCATGATCTTGCGCTCCAGTTTGAGGCTCTGTTTGGGAAACAGTTTGAAGTCGCTGATGTAGTCAGCCGGGTGCTCGTCTACATCGTAGTCGCCGAGTTCAGCTACAAACCAGCAAATAAATCATTCAGAATGAGCACAACACCGATCAAGACATTTATCTATGACGTAAACTCATCATGTCTGATTAATTTCTCTATGGGTTATATTTTACTGTATTGAAGCTAATCTATTGAAGTAGAGTGACTGATTTAAAGCAATCACAGACTTTAGAAATCTCCGTATTGCTCTGCTGTACTGAAGATATTTGATAATGTCGGACATGACTCACAAACTTCAGTAATGGCTTTGTAAATGTCAAGCTGTGATGCTTTCATTATACAACAGTTTTAAAATGGACACTGTATTTTACCCAAGTATAATAACATTATGTCTTTTAAACTCTATGCACTTAGCACTGTTTTTCTAGCTGTTGTCTCTGCACCGATTCTTTTTATTTAGTCATTATTTTACAGTCTTGCAATGTTACATTCATGATAAAGGCACCACATAAAAGCTAAACAGTCTAATTTATATTAATGCTACTCTTGTTCTGTGTAGCTAGTGTTCAGGGTTGTTTCTCGCTAGCTAGCATAAGACTGTCGCATCAAGTCTGCTGTTTATGTTTCCAGACTTAACTAGTATCAACACTGAATGCTGACAAGGAAAATGACAAGAAAATGTTAAAAGTGATATTTGAAAATCAGGACATGATCAGTTTGTCACAAACTGCAAAAACTATATTTCATAGTTCAACCAAACAAAGCTAGCTAGCTTGCAGTTTAATGTGAGGTAACAGTATCCAGTGGTTTGGCCCCCAGTGTAATATTAGCCCCGTTTTCATAAGAGAACAGAGGGTTTTGGGTTTTTTTTTTTTAAAAGGAAAGTTTGCACTTTTTGACTGGATTTTTCATTTGACTTACACTACCGTTCAAAAGTTTGGGGTCACTTTGAAATGTCCTTATTTTTGAAAGAAAAGCACTGTTCTTTTCAATGAAGATCACTTTAAACTAATCAGAAATCCACTCTATACATTGCTAATGTGGTAAATGACTATTCTAGCTGCAAATGTCTGGTTTTTGGTGCAATATCTCCATAGGTGTATAGAGGCCCATTTCCAGCAACTCTCACTCCAGTGTTCTAATGGTACAATGTGTTTGCTCATTGCCTCAGAAGGCTAATGGATGATTAGAAAACCCTTGTACAATCATGTTAGCACAGCTGAAAACAGTTGAGCTCTTTAGAGAAGCTATAAAACTGACCTTCCTTTGAGCAGACTGAGTTTCTGGAGCATCACATTTGTGGGGTCGATTAAATGCTCAAAATGGCCAGAAAAATGTTTTGACTATATTTTCTATTCATTTTACAACTTATGGTGGGAAATAAAAATGTGATTTTTCATGGAAAACACAAAATTGTCTGGGTGACCCCAAACTTTTGAACGGTAGTGTATGTAAACTAACTTAAAGTAGCTGAAGAAACTCTGACTAGCTTGCTGAATCAAACCAAGGGTTTGCATGTTTAAAGATACGTTAGCTCAACAGAGCAGTTCCATGCTAAGTAACACCATCAAGTGGCCAAAACAAACTAAACCGGCTCCTTTAGGAGCCACCAGATGCTATAAAAGTCATGATTTATGGACTGCACAATCACAAATAAATGTATATTGCTTATATGAAAAATAAAAGTATACAAATGTAAATAAATTATAATCACAATCAGACCCAATCTTCAGTCAGTCCATCCCTTGGCATTTGTTCAGCTTTTTCCCCCCCAGTCTGATCACTGGTGGCCTAAGCCGTCTTTCTGTGGGGTTTTTACGAAGAAATTACAGTAGATAATTAAAAAAAATGAAAATTAATATCTTAAAATAAATAAAGGACATCTATTCCCCCTTTTTTTTTTAAACTGTATTTACTCATAGAAATGCAGCTTGGGCATCCTATGGTCAGATGTTCACGGTCATGGCAACATGGCCGCCAATCAATATTTATATGATTTTTTTTGTGATAATTCTAAAAGCTCTCATAAATGACTTTTATTGGTGTCTTAGAAGGTAAAATTATGATTAAACTTAGTTCAATTCACTGATGGGTCTAAACCACTTGAAGATTATAAGATGTTCAGCATCTTCACGGTCACGGCAAAATGACCACCAATCGGTAAACGGCTGCAGGCTATATAATTTCTGATCCTTAACTCGTAAAACTGATAAATTACTGTTAATGGTGTCTTAGAAGGCAGAATTATGATCAAACTTGGTTCAATTTAATGATGGGGCTAAAACACCAGGAGCTGGGGCTATATCACTGTAAACCAAGGTAACATAAGAGCTCTTATGCCACAGAGTAGTAGGCAGCTAACTTTCTCTGAACTGAGTGGAATTGTGGATGTAAGAAAATGTCAAAATCTGATTAGCTAACATAATTTGGTGCATGGTTACAGTGATTTCTCCCCCCCCTTGCTTAGATATCTTCATGATCTTTAACATGAGAGCATTTCAAGTTGAATTAAAATGAAATATTTAATACAAATACAAAATGACGTACCTTTCATACCTGAAAAGTGGTTTAAGATCTTTAAGAAAACATCTCATCTCATCATCTCTAGCCGCTTTATCCTGTTCTACAGGGTCGCAGGCAAGCTGGAGCCTATCCCAGCTGACTACGGGCGAAAGGCGGGGTACACCCTGGACAAGTCGCCAGGTCATCACAGGGCTGACACATAGACACAGACAACCATTCACACTCACATTCACACCTACGGTCAATTTAGAGTCACCAGTTAACCTAACCTGCATGTCTTTGGACTGTGGGGGAAACCGGAGCACCCGGAGGAAACCCACGCGGACACGGGGAGAACATGCAAACTCCACACAGAAAGGCCCTCGCCGGCCACGGGGCTCGAACCCAGAACCTTCTTGCTGTGAGGCGACAGCGCTAACCACTACACCACCGTGCCGCCCTCAAATAAATATATGAAATGAATTAAATTTTGCAACAAACATTAAATGAGAGAAAGTTTGAAGCTGCTTTTTAAACTGCTAACTAAAGATGTCTTGTGGGAAGAAATCTTGTCGCGTCTATCTTTTATTCATTGTTAGTCCTATTAGCTTCTTTTTTTTTGTTTGTTTGGGGTTTTTTTTGCTAAAAGTCGACTTTAAAGCGTGATCATGCAATATTACCCTGCACTATACAAGCTCCAAGATAAGCAGCATCGATAAGCGGACACAGGAGCCGGCCGTGGTACAGGTCCCTCTTCAGCTGCAGGTACAACAGGTATCTGAGTAAGACAGAAAAAGGAAGCATGTGGGAGGTTTGCTGTTCTGATAGAACAAGACACAGAGTGTCACAGAGTGATTCAGAGCGCAGTTACACTGGCTGCCTTTTTGCAAACAAAGATTTCAGGTCTACTGTAAAAAGGCGTTACCATAAGAACGCTACCCCAGGAAACAGTTACCATGGAGACATGCCTTTGGACAAAAGGAGAAAACATCTGCAGCAATAATGAGGTCATATGACATCTTACCGAGTCCTGCAGAGTGCAGAAAGTCTTCAAAACTCTCAACGCACCCACACAAGTGTAAGAAGTCCACTTCCTTTATCCTACACCCGACAGAACATCTGCATTTATTTTAGAAAAAGATGTAATCCACCTTTTCGCTCCTTATAGTTCTCGATTTACACCATTTTTCCTTTCAAAACAGCTTTGAAATTTCTTCTGCACAGGAGCTCCATAGCTGATTAGTAACAAAAGCATATCGCCATCACGCAAATATGTCAAACACAACAATGTATGTGGGTTCTGACAACATATAATACACCGTTTTTAATGTCACAGAGATTAAAAAAGTATTCATGGTCAGTTCGAAGCTTCGAATCACTTTGTTGCTCTGCACAGGCAGGAGACTCGGGTAAGAGTTGTATCCCAATGTTATATGCCATGTGTACATGAAATTATTTGGAAAATTTTTCTAATTTATAAGAAATAAAACAAACACTTGGGGTATGCTGTTACAGGAAAATAATGAACGGGGAGATTGTGTAATGCAGCTTGATGCAATGCACAGGTTAATTTACCACCCCAAAGTTGATCATTTTCCCATAACATCATAGTCTGAAATGTTTCATTCCTCTTATACCACTACAATTTGATAACAATTAGAGTTAGATTAGAAGTTCCCATTTCCAGTAGAGAGTACGCTGTGCGCATTTTTGGCTGCTGCTTCTCACCGGAGATTTTTCTTTTTCTGTTTGTATGGTTTGATGTTTGTTCTTTATTTGAATGTTTTGTCCACTGGTCGTGGCGTAGCTCCAGACCCAGTTTTGGACGTCGGTTCCCTTCAGGCCTTGGTCCGCTGTGGGTGATGCCTGTGCTCTTCACTATGGACTGTAGTGAGCTTGTTGCTCTTTCTAACATCGGGGCTGTCCAGCGCTCTGTGCGGCGGTGTTTCTGTGCTTGACGCGGTGTTCCGAGCGATGTTGCCCGATGGCGTCATGGCGGCTGTGCAGGCAGTGTGGGACATACCTCTGTGCACCTTTTGGTGGGATTGTGGGCAGCTACGCCACTGGAATTACATCCTGACCCTCTTTTTGTTGCCTTTTTTTTGTAATTGTAGAGTGACCTTGGGTGTGAGAAAGGTGTTATACAAGTTTAACTTATGATTCATTTTCTATTTGTTAATGAACACCACACTTTTTCTCTGTTTATAGCTAAAGTTGAACATAATATAAAATATATAGAAATAATGAAATTATAAAGCAACAGGAATGCTAACTTTTGCACGCTACTGTATACACATGTCCAATTAATGTTTTTCTGGTTCCTTGATGTTCATGGACTACCACATACAGTGGTGCTTGAAAGTTTGTGAACCCTTTAGAATTTCCTATATTTCTGCATAAATATGACCTAAAACATCATCAGATTTTCACACAAGTCCTAAAAGTAGATAAAGAGAACCCAGTTAAACAAATGAGACAAATATATTATACTTGGTCATTTATTTATTGAGGAAAATGATCCAATATTACATATCTGTGAGGGTGCCCACTCATACCTGATTGTCATCCCATTGATTGAAAACACCTGACTCTAATTTCACCTTCAAATTAACTGCTAATCCTAGAGGTTCACATACTTTTGCCACTCACAGATATGTAATATTGGATCATTTTCCTCAATAAATAAATGACCAAGTATAATATTTTTGTCTCGTTTGTTTAACTGGGTTCTCTTTATCTATTTTTAGGACTTGTGTGAAAATCTGATGTTGTTTTAGGTCATATTTATGCAGAAATATAGAAAATTCTAAAGGGTTCACAAACTTTCAAGCACCACTGTATAAAATATTCAAAAGAATATATGAAAGTTGGTGTCTGTGTCTTCAGGGACTTTAAAGGAAAACACTGTGGATGCTCTCAAGCATCCACCTGCATACAGCATGTCCAACATCTTACATGCTGACCCACACACACACACTCACCCAGCTCTCAGACTCTGTCTAGATGCTCAAGAGAAAAGATAAAAAAAGAGAAGAAAGATGAAACAAGACATGGTGAAATGAGGAGGAATAAGAGAAGCGAGTGAGGATGAGAAATATAAAAAGGGCAAGAGAGCACTGTAACTAATGACTGGCATTTCTTATCTTCACAGCTCAGATGGTGAACACACACCAGGCACCCTGCTGAGAGAGCCAAGCTAATGAGTTTGTCACACTACAAGTGTGTGTGTGTGTGTGTGTGTGTGTGTGTGTGTGTGTGCGCTAGGGTTGAGTCCAAGCCCCAGCTCGAGAGCACAAGAGCCTCTTAACACAAACACTTCTCAGCTCTTGATCTCCAGTCTACATAAAGTGAATCTACAAAAAGACTCGAATCAAAAAAATTTTCAACGACGTCCACATGAAAAATCTGGCATTGGGACAAAAACTTGCCTCGCTGTCATTTCAAAGTTCATATACTTTAAAATGCTAATCTCTTTGTTAACCTGCTCGCGCTAGTAATCCAGAAAGTCCAACATTTCAATAATCATCTCACTCGGTCCAACGTTGTCTTAATCTTTAGTCAGTCAATTACCTTGTCAGTTCCTCCTTGATCTTGATGGGTTCCTGGGGGTAGAACTTCACCCGAAAGCACATGGTGTACGGCTGCTGACCTGCAAAATGACACGGAACATAAAACAGTAAGTGTGAAACAGATTATGCAGAAATCAGCAAGTGTAGCGAGACAGTGACGGAAAGCACTAAAGAAAGATAATGAAACATCTGATGGGGAAAAAAAAAGCTCTTTGATTTAAAAATTTGCTTATGCACTTCAATACTTGTACAAAGCATTCATTTACTAAATGTGTTGTGCATAAAATACAATAAATTGTAATTTATTAGAAAATAAACAAAGTTACATTTCATCTGCTTGACCACGGGTTTGCTGGGGTCCAGCCAGTGCTGTGAGAAAAAAGGAGAGAGACAGAGAGAGAGAGAGAGAGAGAGAGAGAGAGAGAATCAGACACAGAACCTGCGATATTCATAAAATAACTCAAGCCCTAAAGTATCCCACTGCACTCTTTCACTCCCCCTTCCACACAAGTGTATGAATATTCTAACATAAATGTGTGTGAATACTTCAGCGTGATGCTGAGAGATTTTCTGCTTGACTGAGGAAATATTGCCGCACAAACACTAGAGTATAAACACACAGAGTGCAGTCAGGACAAGTGCGTCGTTGCACGTGCTCAAAGAAATATTAAGAACTGTGGATGCTGCAGATTTAGAGGACATCAGGGCTATAATACATTTAGAAACATGCTAAAAAAAAAACAGGTACCTTATGCGTACATGTGGCTACTGCTTATAAATAAAATAGTTTTCTGATACAATGTCCGTACAGTAAATATAGCATATATGTATTATTTACCAGCTGGGAGGTCCGTATTGTAAAATACCATGACCGAGGTCTTGAAAGTACTGACCGAGGCCCTCTATGCCAAGGTCAGTGTTCAAGTCCGAGGTCACGGTATTTCACCATACGGACTGACCGTACGCTGGCAAATAATATATTTATTTTTTTCTTTACCAAATTCTGTTGGAAATCCTCATTCACGGGTCATAAGAAAATCCTCATTCACGGCTGTAATGCAAATGGCTTCCTCCTCGGTATACAAGTGCACTTCCGTGGCAGGAAAAAAAACCTACATTTTGCCGCCTATGTAGTCCCCTATTTATACAAAATTGAATTATTCAGGATTCAGCCATGTTTTTGCTCGGCGTTAGCAAGTTCCAGTTTTTTAGGTTTCTCCTGCAATGTTTTCTTTTATTTCTTCTTCCTCAGGTTAAAACTCGCTTTCGCTCTGAACACTGTCGTTATCACTATCCATGCTGTAAAATTAATGCTATTCTCCTGAGAAATGCGAAAATAAATGTTGACAAAAATTGCTACTATGCTTGTTGTTGTTGTGTACGAGCGAGTCGCCAGAGGTCCGTAACCGGGGTCCGTAACGTAGGATACGGACCCACTCGCCAGCCAATCAGAGCGCGGGATTTGATGGAAACCGGACCGCGAAAAAAATAAATACATGCTATCAATTATACTCTCCTCATCTCTTGCAAGCATCACCAAACTGTGAGCAGCATCAGGGCTTTGTTCAAAATACAGTGCTGTGAATTATATCTGTTTTCAAAATAGTAAGAAAGCACTTGTGCATAAATTGTCTTAGAAGCATTATTTAGTCGCATCTCCCATAACCCGATACGGAACAGAACGGGACAGAACAGTACAGTCACGTATTTTAATGTGGTGTCACGTATTTTCTTATATTTGCCTTCCGGGTTTTTATATGCATTTCCGTCCCATGTATAACAAGCGTTCCGTCCCGCAATACCATTTTTGTGGCATTTATTTACATAATGTATAATCTTACCGGGCGGCACGGTGGTGTAGTGGTTAGCGCTGTCGCCTCACAGCAAGAAGGTCCGGGTTCGAGCCCCGTGGCCGGCAAGGGCCTTTCTGTGTGGAGTATGCATGTTGTCCGCATGGGTTTCCTCCGGGTGCTCCGGTTTCCCCCACAGTCCAAAGACATGCAGGTTAGGTTAACTGGTGACTCTAAATTGACCGTAGGTGTGAATGTGAGTGTGAATGGTTGTCTGTGTCTATGTGTCAGCCCTGTGATGACCTGGCGACTTGTCCAGGGTGTACCCCGCCTTTCGCCCGTAGTCAGCTGGGATAGGTTCCAGCTTGCCTGCGACCCTGTAGAACAGGATAAAGCGGCTACAGATAATGAGATGAGATAATCTTACCTTTTTTGTTCCAGTTTCACAGAGACATCCGTCACATCCACCATTTTATTAATCGGTACTTACATTAGTCATCCCGCCTTTATAGATGAACCTGTCCCGTCACGCATGATAAAAAAAGTTCGAAGAAGAACAAAATATAATTGTTTTGTTGTTTTATTGTCAAAACATCTTTGTGACGTCACGTCAAGGTATATTCCGGAATTGGAGTTCTGGGCTTTTAGATCAATTTTGATTGAAAATATCATGAATATAATGTTAATACAATGTGATGGGATATAATAATACTGGATAATCAAAGAATACATGACAGTGATACGTGTGAGTACAAGATGTTAAGTATGAAATGCCTGAATATTTAGAAAACGTAATGTTATTGTAACGTACCGTCCCATTCCGGTTCATACTTTCCGTACCGGGTTATGGGAGAGACCTTATTTAGTACTAATGAGCACATTTTGTTTCACAAGTGTAATGACTAAAATTTAATTAAAAAATTAAAGTGAATAGTAGACGTTTGACCACTTATACTTTTAACTTTTACTCTTAATTTTCACATTTGTCAAAGAGTATATAAAAAATTTATTTTAAGAATTTTATTCATTGAAAAATACAAGTACTCATTACAACTCTTGCGGAGTGGCTGGAATTCTTAACCTCAATATCTGCCAATAAGCTAAAAACAAAACAAAACAAAAACCCTTCCAAAACCTTTCATTTGACCTTTCAGAAGAACCAAACAAAAACTGTGATAATCAAAAGGTACATTTTCTTAAAATAAACACCACTTGATATCGAATCAGTAGCCTTGGTGAACCACGAGGTGGATTTCGTTTGTCTTTTTATCTGCCGATTATCTTCCGAAACTCCGACGTTATAACGAGCTTTTTCTTATTTCGTTTCTAGTTCTGATTAGTTCTGAAGTTTATCAAGAACTAGAACGGGTAATCGAACTTGATCAGGATAAGTGCTAATTGGTTTTGCTATTGTTACACTCATTCTTACATTCTTATACTCGTTCTTATGTACCTCTGATAACGCAAGATCAACTGTTCATATCGCGAGATCACGATTCACTCTTCTGGTGATTGCAATGCTTATGCACATGCGCTATTGTAATCCTTATGTGTATGCGCATGTGCAGCATGTGATTGTTACACACTTACAGGACGATGACATAGAGGCGGTAGCCACTATATGAGGCAGTAGCCATAAAAATACATCCTGGTGATGATTACTGTGGCTTTGTTGTGTCACCCTACTTGCAAGTCACATGACCTTTCCTTCTGGGAAGCCATGGCCTAATGATTAGAGAAGCGGCACTGAGACCAAAAGGTCGCTGGTTTTTGATTCCCTGGACCAGCAGGAACGGCTGAAGTGTCCTTGAGCAAGGCAACTAACCCCCTACGGCTCCCAAGGCTGCTCTGGGTATGTTGTACATCACTCTGGATAAGAGCGTCTACTAAATGCCTTTTTGTTTGTGTGTGTGTGTGTGTGTGTGTGTACCCTCTGCTTCTCAGGATCCACATATCTGATGCCAAAGTAATCCTTCTCCAGCAGACTG
Organism: Neoarius graeffei; assembly: GCF_027579695.1. Classification (NCBI taxonomy): domain Eukaryota; kingdom Metazoa; phylum Chordata; class Actinopteri; order Siluriformes; family Ariidae; genus Neoarius; species Neoarius graeffei. The sequence continues at coordinate 18,030,530 of NC_083578.1, read as the reverse complement.
TAGTGGTTACACACATGATCCAGCAGGAACTGACCTTTTGTGTCTCTCTGCAGAAAATAGATTTTTTTTAAAAAAAGAGACAGAACCATAATTACATTATCGATACAGGAAAAGCATAAATAACAAACAAAATACACCACAGGCAAGGTTGCAACTAATGTACAGGAATATTGTGAGCTCTAAAGAGAGCTGAAGAGGAAGTCCTGTGTATACAGTGGTCTTACTCTCAGTGACAAATGCTCCGACACATGCAAATGCACAAGGATTCGCACAAATAGTATGAAAAATTATAAAGGTAAAGGTTAGATTAGAGATAGAGGTACTGATTGCACCTTTTCTTATGGTTTCTTCATTTTCAAATTGAAAGAAATATAAACCTTAACACGTGTTGCTTCAAGTTTGTAAACATTGTTTAGGAGATCAGGCTGTGAGTAAGATTTTAAAAAGTTTAAAAATGTGATTTTATTACTCACTGTGGTTGAGGTTTGATACTTTTTTTTTTATGCTTGACAGGCCTCTTGTGCCTGTCAGTCTCACTGAAGGAGGTGTGGCCTCTTGTGCCTGTCAGTCTCACTGAAGGAGGTGTGGCCTCTTGTGCCTGTCAGTCTCTCTGAAGGAGGTGTGGCCTCTGTGCCTGTCAGTCAGTCTCACTGACGGAGGTGTGGCCTCTGTGCCTGTCAGTCAGTCTCACTGAAGGAGGTGTGGCCTCTTGTGCCTGTCAGTCTCACTGAAGGAGGTGTGGCCTCTTGTGCCTGTCAGTCTCACTGAAGGAGGTGTGGCCTCTTGTGCCTGTCAGTCTCACTGAAGGAGGTGTGGCCTCTTGTGCCTGTCAGTCTCACTGAAGGAGGTGTGGCCTCTTGTGCCTGTCAGTCTCACTGAAGGAGGTGTGGCCTCTTGTGCCTGTCAGTCTCTCTGAAGGAGGTGTGGCCTCTGTGCCTGTCAGTCAGTCTCACTGACGGAGGTGTGGCCTCTGTGCCTGTCAGTCAGTCTCACTGAAGGAGGTGTGGCCTCTTGTGCCTGTCAGTCTCACTGAAGGAGGTGTGGCCTCTTGTGCCTGTCAGTCAGTCTCACTGAAGGAGGTGTGGCCTCTTGTGCCTGTCAGTCAGTCTCACTGAAGGAGGTGTGGCCTCTTGTGCCTGTCAGTCAGTCTCACTGAAGGAGGTGTGGCCTCTGTGCCTGTCAGTCAGTCTCACTGAAGGAGGTGTGGCCTCTGTGCCTGTCAGTCAGTCTCACTGAAGGAGGTGTGGCCTCTGTGCCTGTCAGTCAGTCTCACTGAAGGAGGTGTGGCCTCTGTGCCTGTCAGTCAGTCTCACTGAAGGAGGTGTGGCCTCTGTGCCTGTCAGTCAGTCTCACTGAAGGAGGTGTGGCCTCTGTGCCTGTCAGTCAGTCTCACTGAAGGAGGTGTGGCCTCTGTGCCTGTCAATCAGTCTCACTGAAGGAGGTGTGGCCTCTGTGCCTGTCAATCAGTCTCACTGAAGGAGGTGTGGCCTCTGTGCCTGTCAGTCAGTCTCACTAAAGGAGGTGTGGCCTCTGTGCCTGTCAGTCAGTCTCACTGAAGGAGGTGTGGCCTCTTGTGCCTGTTAGTCTCACTGAAGGAGGTGTGGCATTTGTGCCTATTAGTCTCAATAAAAGACATGTGGCCTCTGTGCCTATAAGTTTCAGTGATGGAGGTGTGGCCTCTGTACTTGTCAGTCTCAGTGCTGGAGGTGTGGCCTCTGTGCCTGTCAGTCTCAGTGCTGGAGGTGTGGCCTCTGTGGTTGTCAGTCTCAGTGCTGGAGGTGTGGCCTCTGTGCTCGTCAGTCTCAGTGCTGAAGGTGTGGCCTCTGTGCCGGTCAGTCTCAATAAAGGGCATGTGGCCTCTGTGCCTGTCTGTTTCGTGGCTTTTGTGCCTGTTTTGTTCCTTCACTAGGTTAGACTCAGTAAAGGAGGTGTGGCCTTTGTTTCTTTCAATGTCAGTGAAAGATGTGGCTTTTGTTATTGTTAGTATTAGTGAAAGAGTTGTAGCCTTTGTGCCAGTCAGTCTCAGTTAAAAAGGTGTGGCGTTGAAGCCTGTCAGTCTGAGTGATTGAGGTGTGACCTCTGTGCCTGTCTTTCTCACCAAAAGAGGTGTGGCATCTATGCCCATCAATCTGAGTGAAGAAGATGTAGCTTATGTGCCTGTCAGTCTCAATGAAAGTGCCTTGGCAGTTGTCAGTCTCACTAAACAAGGTGTAGCCTTTGTGTCTGACAGTCCCAGTGAAGGATGCATGGCCTGTGTACTTGTCAATTTCAGTAAAAGTGACAAGACCTCTGTGACTTGTCAGTCCCAGTGGAAAAAGGTGTGGCCTTTGTGCTTGTCAATCTAAGTGAAGGAGGCATAGCCCAAGTGACTGTCAGGCTTACAGAAGGAGTTGTGGCCTTTGTGCCTGTCAGTCTCAGTCAAGGAGGTGTAGCCTTTGTGCCTGTTATGTTCTATGAAAGAGGTGTGGACTTTGAACCTGTCAATCTGAGTGAAGGAGACATAGCCTAAGTGCCGGTCAGTCTCACTGAAGTAGGTGTGGCCTTTGCGCCTATCAGTCTTAGTGAAAAGGGCGTGGCCTCTATGACTGTCAGGCCACTGAAGTAGGTGTGGCTTATTTATTTTGGGTTTTTTTATATTTTGAAAAATAGAATAAACTAAGCACATTAGAAAATACTGCATGTATAGTACAAACAAAGCTGTGGGAGCAGCTGGGATCAGTCAGAATTCCACATCTGGCACTACTGTCAGAGCTGCTGTCAAAGTAGCTCTCAACAACTCCTGGCCAATCAGACTCAAAAGAACTCAACAGTGCAGTGGTTTAAACCTGTTTAGCACCCCATGTGCTCATGTACATATATACTGACCCTCTAGACTGCACATTTTCTCCCCATAGCTTTCGTTTTGTGAAAGTGGGTTGTTCTTTTGTTCCATCTGGGGTTCAGCTGAGTCAGGAGGTCGTACGTGCTCAAGCATGCAACTTTATACAGCACACAGCACCACCGCAAGCTGTCTGACCTTGATGTCATTTTATCAACAGTAACCACAAACCTGAGACGCTGAATTGCTAAATGCACCTCGCGGAGGAGTTAAAGCTGTCCTTCACATAAGTGCCATCATCCTCATCACAGCCCACTGGACATGATTTACAGGCGAGAGCACCTCGAGCTGCTCTTCACTGCATATTGTTGACCTTGTAGCTTATTCCAGAAGCTTGTGAGCTTATATAATATCAGGAGGTCATTCTGGTCAAAGGATACTGCTGTACTTGAATTGAAATGCCTGATTATGTGGCATAAATTAGACTTATAACCAAAAAAAGTGCCGACATTTTGTACGGCCCAGCTGTTATAGTGAAAAGGCAAGATTGGGATAGTAAAAATGAACTCCTCTACTACTTTACGTTCACATTTACAGCGATTTGGATACGTATTCGCCTCCATTGAACGCTTCACATTTTTGTAGTGTTACAACCTGGAATTGAAAAGGATTTAATTGAGATTATGTCATGAATCTAAACCAAACAGCTCATGATACTGAAATGGGGGGGGGATCAATATAGTTTCCAAAATTATTAAATAAACAAATAAAAAAAAAAACATACAAGTTGTGATTGCATACATATTCTCCCCATTGATGTGAAATTCCTAAAATTAGTTCTGTTGCAATCAGAAGTCATGCAGTTGAATGGAGTCCGTGTGTGTAGAATTAAAGTGTCATATACTGTAAGCTCAAATTTGGTACATCCTGCAAAGCACCATTAAATTCATAACCAAAAAATGGAAAGAAATCAGCACAAACGTGACTCTACCAAGAAGAAGCCTTCCAACAAAATCACTGAAAAATCAAGGCATAAGCGCGTTAGTCAGACAAGCAAACAAAAGACCAATGATTAATAACTAACACTGAAAGAGCTGGAGGGATCCACATCTTGAAGCAACCGACACATCTGCTTTATTGTCTAATTAAGGAAAATAACGCCCCTCAAATGTTAGACATATTATGTAAATCAAATGGTAAAGATTAGTGGCGAACCGTTACTATTAGAGCAGGGACTTCAGCTCAGGCAAAACTTAGCCAGACACCAAAAAAGCAACAGGGCAAAGGATTTTGCAAGAGATTAGTGGCAGGCTGCCAGGTCGCTCCGTCGTGCGAAATTGTTGATGCTGATTTTAAAAGTAACTAAGTAAATTACATAGGAAAATGAATACTTAAGTCTGAGTGAAAAATACTGTAGCGAGCGTGCGTAGAAGAGGAGTCTGGAGACAGAAATCTTAGTTTCTCGGTCGTTAGCTTGTTCTACTTGTTTTCGATAGCACTGGCTTGACCGCTTTATTAGCATTCACTAACACTACTGATGAACGCTACACCGGCTGGAAGGTGACTTCACTGCTGCGCTGACAGCGCCGACTTGCGGTTAAGCTCGCATTCGCCTTCAAGAAGGCCTAGGGCAATACATTTTTGGTCCCTCCCACTATAAATCAAAATCTGATTGGTTAATTCATCGGTCACTTCTTACATAAACATACACCGCCATGGCCTTCTGTCCCGGCAATGAAGTCCTAACCAATGAGTGAGCAGCTCTAAACTCTTCTCAGCCTAGAGACAACAAACAAACAAAAAAAATCTCATTCAATAACTCAATTTTAATGTTTTCAGGACAGTAACCCTTTCATTTCTGAAGCAAATTTAATAGAAAAGGAAGCCAAATTAAAATTAGAAGAGAATAATTATAATGAAAGAATGAAAGCAATTAAATATAACATTTGAAATGCAGATATGTTTGGGCCCTCTGGTAAAAATCCCAATTAAGTCAATTTCAATTCCAGGTTGTTACACTATAAAATGTGCAAATATTCCATGGGCAGGGGAATGGGGGTGGGGGGTGAACACTTGTGCACTGGAAGGCACTGTACATCCATATCTGTTTCCGTGTACCTCCAGCTCTGTGTAACATTTCCTTGCTTTGGACAAGTGGCATCTTAGACCAACAAGTCAGTGCCCTAGTTAGAGATTTTTTCCATAATTAATACATGCATGGCAATTATGAGTGTAACTAAGCAGAACTGAAGGAGCAAAAGCACAAGCTGTGTGTTAATTGGATGAGTAGAAATGAGTAAGCAAGCAGTGGAGCCTGTTACTGTCCCAGAGAGAGAGAGAGAGAGAGGGGTGGGGATAGGATTGATATTGATTTGACTGACATAGAGATGGTACGATATGACAGAACTCCAGTTAAATTGAGCAGAAGAAGAAAGGAGTCATGGGATGGTAAGGAAAGGGAAAGCTCACTTTAAACAGAAAAGTGCTTATATAAATGATATCCTGTGTATGCAAATTCATCTCATCTCATCTCATTATCTGTAGCCGCTTTATCCTGTCCTACAGGTTCGCAGGCAAGCTGGAGCCTATCCCAGCTGACTACAGGCGAAAGGCGGGGTACACCCTGGACAAGTCGCCAGGTCATCACAGGGCTGACACATAGACACAGACAACCATTCACACTCACATTCACACCTACGCTCAATTTAGAGTCACCAGTTAACCTAACCTGCATGTCTTTGGACTGTGGGGGAAACCGGAGCACCCGGAGGAAACCCACGCGGACACGGGGAGAACATGCAAACTCCACACAGAAAGGCCCTCGCCGGCCACAGGGCTTGAACCCGGACCTTCTTGCTGTGAGGCGACAGCGCTAACCACTACACCACCGTGCCGCCCCCGTGCATGCAAATTAAAATAGTTAAAATAAACATACACACAGTGGTTAGCACTGTCACCTCACAGCAAGAAGGTCCGGGTTCGATCCCCGTGGCCGGCGAGGGCCTTTCTGTGTGGAGTTTGCATGTTCTCCCCGTGTCCGCGTGGGTTTCCTCCGGGTGCTCCGGTTTCCCCCACAGTCCAAAGACATGCAGGTTAGGTTAACTGGTGACTCTAAATTGACCATGAGTGTGAATGGTTGTCTGTGTCTATGTGTCAGCCCTGTGATGACCTGGGGACTTGTCCAGGGTGTACCCCGCCTTTCGCCCGTAGTCAGCTGGGATAGGCTCCAGCTTGCCTGCGACCCTGTAGAACAGGATAAAGCGGCTAGAGATAATGAGATGAGATGAATGAGATGAGATCTTCATAGCTGTCACTGTTCACAGCAAATAAAAACCCAATATTTGGCTTCATGGGTTTGGCTCATTGCTTACTTGACTAACAGCATGTGAAAGACGACCTCATTTGATGCCGCCTCATTCTAACAAAATGGTTCAGTCCGTCCTTGATCCAGATATACAAGTCCTGGTCAAAGTTAAATACCTGAGGGTGTGGGGGTGATGGAGGAGGGCTGGTGTTGACTGGAGGGTGGAGAGAAGCGATGAGAGATGGGAACATACAGTATATAAGAAGGCTGGGCTGGTATAGAGGGAGGTTGTTTATTTTGGCCAAAAAGAGCGTATTATGATGTTGCTAGACACTGTGGTTATGTCAAACACACTAGTGAAGATGTGATGAGTCAGTTCATTTTTGGCTTGCATTTTATCGTTTGGGGGTATTTTTTTGTATCCCCTTATGGAAAAATAACAGATATTTCAAATTTGTTGAGGGATTCCTTAAGACCAAATACAAACTGGTATCAGTGAATGCTTAGACACCAACATTTGATACCATGTGATACGATGTGATATAAACCTAGTGTAGGTTAATGTACTAATGAACAGACGACTTGAAATGACAGCGCATTTGATCTGGATGTATTTCATGATTAACTAGAAGGGCACTAGGAGAGCGCAGACCTCCACCACAGACAACAGTCGACTCTTCTATGATATGCAAATTTGCAACCACAACCACTTTATATATCTGGATGAGTATTACTTGCGAACAATATGATTCCATAGCCTGTTTGTTTAACATTAAGGCATATTTTGAAAATACTAGCCGCGAGCGCTCCATGATGTTTGAGCAACTAGCCTACATGTGTACTGTATCCCAGAAGATTACTGGTATCTGTGAATGTGGCTTGTGATATGGAGTCATCATATTTCTACATTGGCTATGTTTTTCATTACTGAACTTTAACCATGAGTTGGCCTAGTGGTTAGCGTGTCCACCTCTCGACTGGGAGATCGTGAGTTCTACTCGCGGTCGGGTCATACCAAAGACCATCATAAAAATGGTACCTACTACCATCTGGCAAGGCACGCTGCAATACAGATGTGAGTGAGGAAATCAAGCTCTCACGGTTACCAAAGGACTAGCTCCCCACTGTAACCCTAGCTATATAGGTGAGAGGCCAAGGGCTATCAAAATGGAGATCAGCGCCACACCCATACGCCTTAAAGAGTTGGTTGGTACTGGGACAGGAGATTGCCTGGGAAGACCAGATTCTAGCATGAGAGGGACTTTGACTTGACTTGACTGGAGTTTAAGATGTGTGCACTGTTGAGTGCAGACTTCTGCCAAGTCCAAATGCTGTATCTCATATCGTTGGCAAAAGTGAAACTAAATTCATGGACCTGCCCTGTGACTCAGATCCAATCCAAAATTTAACAGGTTCTTTCTTTGCCCGTGCTATACCTTTCCACCAAGTTTCATGGAAATCAGGTTGGTAGGTTTTGCTCAATCCTGCTTACAGGCAGACAAAGAAACAGACACACCGCACCAAAAACATAACCTCTTTGGAAGAGGTAATGATGGCAATCAAAGCAAAGCAGACTGCAAACTGTATTCTGTGAAAATATCAAGAAGAGGAACTACAGTCTTCCTACAATCTTCTTCATCCCACAGCTGGCAAGAGCCATCACTGATGACATTTTAACAGTCTATCACTGATGTGTCTAGGGCATTTAAACTTGGCAGAGCCCATCCCTCTCCAACCTTGATCAATGGGTAATTTAGAGTAGCTAGTTAACCTAACCACATGTCTTTGAATTGTGGGGGAAACCCACGCAGACACGGGGAGAACATGCAAACTACACAGAAAGGCCCCCATCAGCCACTAGGCTCTAACCCAGAACCTTCTTGCTGTCAGGCAACAGTGCTAATCACTACACCACCGTGCCTCCCCTTCCTACAATACAAGTGCTAAAACAACAGTTGGTGTTTAAGCAGTACAATATCTTTAATAAACTGTCACCAATGTGAGCAATTCAGTTCAGCGAGCACTGAGACACTCAGACACTCATTTCAGGATCGTTATCAATTCAGTCTTTTTCCATGCATCCCTACATGTGATATGTTTTTTTTTTTTACATGTGATTATGTAAGTAAGATATGATTACAAGTGGAAAACGATGTGAAGGTACATATAAACATCCTGAAACTGCACGTAACTCAAGTAAACAGGACATCGCATGAGTAATATGTGATAAACAAACCCTGATGTCTTCATCACCTGCAGTCACTGTCACATTAGCAAAGAGACACTTTATTTTAATCGCGAAGTTTCACAAATCTGTTCAAACAAATGGCTAGATGTAGGTATCATGGGAAAAAAACATCACTGAACAGATGGATATGAGTTTTTCATTAAGATCTAAGAAAAAAAAAACAGCGCAAGATCAGGTCTGATCAGAGTAGCATTTTTGCAAATAAGGGTTATAGATGATTATATCTAGCTGGATGACTAAGGCTTTACATCTGGGTCTGATTCATTTGGTAATATGTTCAGAAAAGCTACCTTATAATTAAATGAGGATCCAAAATGATATAAAATGAGAATTTCTTCAATATTCGGAGAGCTGAGTCAAGCTATCGGCTAAATGTCTGTGCTAGAGAGACTAGATAGTTGTTAGGACACATCTCAGGACTTCCAGAGAGCCACTGTCCTGAAGCAAGATGATTAATTCATATAGTGCTCTGGCAAACTTTAATATACCACAAATTTACTGGCATTTATACCAAAGCCCTGGTGAATTGTTGATTCAAATTGGTCTGAACCTGTAATCATTTTCAATATTCAGGTATAATTGTTGATATGCCATGTCTCAACCTAAGCATGAAGTAGAACTTAATCAAATCATGTAAATGAGACATATTCCTCAGTTTATCAGTTCTTCATACACCGTTCCTAATTCAAACATGAGCTTCATGTTATAGACTAACAATACACAGTCCTGTGCAAAAGTCTTAGGCACACGTAAAGAAATGCTGTAGAGCAAAAATGGCTTTAAAAAATGAAATGAAATGTTTCAACATTAAAAAAAATACTATAAACAGCAGTAAGCCATAATAAATGAAAAAGTCAATATTTGGTGTGAGACGACCCTTTGCTTAAAAAAAAAAAATGGTAGTCTCGGGTCCAATGAGTGCAGTTTTATGCGGAAATGATCTGTAGGTTTTACTGAGCATCTTACAGAACCAGCCACAGTTCTTCTGGACACTTTGACTGTCACACTCGCTTCTTCATTTTGCACCAAAACCCAGCAGCCTTCATTACGGTTTCTTTTTTAATCTGAAAAGTGCTCTCTTTTGTAATATGCTGCTGAGATACAAAAAATGTTTTCCCCTGTAACATTTAATTATGTGCTGGAAAATGAATGAACGTTCTCATCTCATTATCTCTAGCCGCTTTATCCTTCTACAGGGTTGCAGGCAAGCTCCTATCCCAGCTGACTACAGGCGAAAGGCGGGGTACACCCTGGACAAGTCGCCAGGTCATCACAGGGCTGACACAGACAACCATTCACACTCACATTCACACCTACGGTCAATTTAGAGTCACCAGTTAACCTAACCTGCATGTCTTTGGACTGTGGGGGAAACCGGAGCACCCGGAGGAAACCCACGCGGACACGGGGAGAACATGCAAACTCCACACAGAAAGGCCCTCGCCGGCCCCGGGGCTCGAACCCAGGACCTTCTTGCTGTGAGGCGACAGCGCTAACCACTACACCATCGTGCCACCCTGAATGAACGTTTGGAACTCTAAAATGTTTTTGTACTGACTCGATAATGGAGAAGTCATAAAATAGAAATCTATCACTAGAGATGAAAGTGGAGCAAAGAAAAAAACCCTGAACTTTTGAAAGTCAAACTAAGATGGGGGGGGCAACGTCCCCCGAAAATATTTTAATAACATAACACGCAAAACCCTGCATTTTAGTACTTATTTTCACTAAAACAAGTTATAACTTTTAATCCTTTTTCTTTCATGTACATTAATGATTAACATGTCAAAAATATCAAATGTAATTCCCCTAGTTAATGAGTAATTTTCAGGAGTGCATTTAGAAAACGCGGTGATTTTTCTGGCTACACAGTTCATTACTTTGAAAAAAATCAGAGAGTTGAAGGTAAACTCAGCAAAATCCCAAAACAGTACTGTTAAAAAGTAAAGGTCTGTTAGAGTTTCTAAAGCTTTCAGGTTTCAATGTTGGGGACATTGAGCCTCGTTTATCAATCTTTTAGCAGAGTTGTGCGTTTGCAGAAGCTAAAGTGAACTAAACATTTCCAATTCATATTTATGCGAGTAGGGCGGCACGGTGGTGTAGTGGTTAGCGCTGTCGCCTCACAGCAAGAAGGTCCTGGGTTCGAGCCCCGGGGCCAGCGAGGGCCTTTCTGTGCGGAGTTTGCATGTTCTCCCCGTGTCCGCGTGGGTTTCCTCCGGGTGCTCCGGTTTCCCCCACAGTCCAAAGACATGCAGGTTAGGTTAACTGGTGACTCTAAATTGAGCGTAGGTGTGAATGTGAGTGTGAATGGTTGTCTGTGTCTATGTGTCGGCCCTGTGATGACCTGGCGACTTGTCCAGGGTGTACCCCGCCTTTCGCCCGTAGTCAGCTGGGATAGGCTCCAGCTTGCCTGCGACCCTGTAGAAGGATAAAGCGGTTAGAGATAATGAGAGAGAGAATGAATTTATGCGAGTTGAAGCCAACTGTTTACATTAGTTCGTATTGTCTGTAAATTTAAACACGCCAATGAATACCAAATTTCTCATGTAAATCAGGGACGTAGCTAGGATTTTTCGGGGGGTGTCACACACTGACTAGCAGCCTGAGTGCATTATGTAACAAAAAATAATTACCATTGCTAGTTTTAAGTAGCTTAGAAACCGGCTCTTCCATTATTGCTGTTTCTTCCACGTTTTCTTGATGCTGTGTTCTAGAAACAGCACTAAAACTTAGCTTCGAAACCAGAAAATGCAACTTTGATGGGAAAAAATATATATATATAATAAATTGCTTATCTCTCTTCACGTCGAAAGAAGGAGGAAAGTTTTGCTTGTTTTGACATGGCGAATTATTAACACGAGGAAATACTTGTAATTCGCAACTAAAAAGACTGCAGCTACACTGGCAGCTTGAACATGCTTTCTAGTGCGATTGTGTTGCGCTTGCGCAGAACAGTGTCAGTCCTGTGCGCCTTAGCACGTGCACCTGAAGGCGAGCCTAACGAGCTCCGGCACGCGCGCCGTTAACAAAGAACACCTGTCTTTAATCAATGAACTATGTTTGGGCTATTTAAGGACCGTGCCCATGCAAGGACGATGCGAAGTATTACGCCGCGTCTAGGAACGCAAAAAATCCGAAAAATAAATTTCTCCATTCGGAAAACCGGAGATTTTCAAGAGTTTTGTCAAATATCCGGATTTCCGGGTAAATCCGGAAGACTTTCATCCCTGTATAACAAAGTTTGTATGAAAAAAAAATAGGGTGCCTAAGACTTTTGCACAGTACTGTATATTATCTTGTTATAACGTGAATTATACAACAGTTAGTTCTGGTGCGATAAACTGATCGGTTATTCCAAGGGTGCTGATATTTCGGAAAAATTTCACTGTGTGTATCACTCTGCTTGTCATGTAAAATTCTACTTCCTAGTTTTAAGCAGTTACTATGTGTTAGTGACATCATCAGCAGACATGGCAAATGATATTTTCAGGAATATAACTTTTCATTTAAAATATGAACGCTCTTCAAATTAAGATGAAAAAGAAGAGACACCAACTTTACCGGATGCCTCTTTAACGGGAATGTACAAATCAACGTGAGCGAGCTAGCCAGCCAGCTAGCCACCTTGCTATAAAACGAATGTGGGTTCTTCAGAAAAATAAATGGAATATTTAAATAATATTGGCTGGCTAGGGCGGCACGGTGGTGTAGTGGTTAGCGCTGTCGCCTCACAGCAAGAAGGTCCTGGGTTCGAGCCCCGGGGTCGGCGAGGGCCTTTCTGTGTGGAGTTTGCATGTTCTCCCCGTGTCCGCGTGGGTTTCCTCCGGGTGCTCCGGTTTCCCCCACAGTCCAAAGACATGCAGGTTAGGTTAACTGGTGACTCTAAATTGACCGTAGGTGTGAATGTGAGTGTGAATGGTTGTCTGTGTCTATGTGTCAGCCCTGTGATGACCTGGCGACTTGTCCAGGGTGTACCCCGCCTTTCGCCCGTAGTCAGCTGGGATAGGCTCCAGCTTGCCTGCGACCCTGTAGAAGGATAAAGCGGCTAGAGATAATGAGATGAGATGAGATATTGGCTGGCTTTGAGTGGTATATCAGATATATTCCTTTCAGCTAGCATGATATTGAATGAGTTGAAGATGAGTAGCTGAAGGGAATATATCTGATATATTACGAAAAAAGCCAGCCAATATTATTATTATTATTATTTATTATTATTATACATACACATTCGATGTAACAATTATAGATTTTACAAAAAGTTAAGAACAGGGGTGTAACTTACCAATACTGTATAATAATTGAATAATGTAATTCAATTTTCTGTCAATCCAATGTACAAAGTCAAAGCTCTAACAATAAAAATGGTACAAAAGTCCAAAAAGCCTGAACAACAACCCAACTTATAGACAAGCTACCGTATATACAGGCTGACGGTTCAAGTTCCAAGTGACTTTTGGTCGTAGTTAATTGTTACATTGCAGTTGTTCAAAACAAAAGGGCTTTGCTGAGTGAAGTCCACGAGTGAAGTCCTCTTGTAAAAGTCTCCGTTACTTTTCCTCACCTCCAAGTAGAACTTTGACAATATTTCCGCTATTGCTCTCTTTTCCAGTTTTTCGATGTCCGTTGGTATGTTTTTCTCTTGTAAATATGCATGAAGAATACCCAGAGAAGTTTTTGTAGCCTTTTGAGTGTTCATTGCATCTGTCTCTTTAAATCTTCTGCTTTTAATGAAGCAAACCTCGTGGCCGTGTTTATGTACAAACTGTCCAAGTTACTCACTAGCGCGGAAGTTTTACATCTCCAATGTGTCTCTTTTCCAGTTTTTCGATGTCCATTGATATGTTTTTCTCTTGTAAATATGCGTGAAGAATATATAATGAAGTTTTGGTAGCCTTTCGGGTGTTCAGCGCGTCTTTAGTTTCAGTTTATTTATTTAGTGCTTAAACCTAGCACTGGATCTCCTCTCTCTCCTGGCCAACAAAGAAATAATTGTATGCATGCGCAGCAGAAAAGTTGTCATTGGATCTTCGCATGAGCTCCAAAGTGTAATGTCATGTTGTCTTGACAACGTGCAATATTATAACGATATTGGATGCTCATTCTCCATTGGAGAGAGTGGTGTAATACAGTGCTCAGCGTAAATGAGTACACCCCCTTTGAAAAGTAACATTTTAAACAATATCTCAATGAACACAAACAATTTCCAAAATGTTGACAAGACAAAGTTTAATATAATATTTGTTTAACTTATAACGTGAAAGTAAGGTTAATAATATAACTTAGATTACACATTTTTTCAGTTTTACTCAAATTAGGGTGGTGCAAAAATGAGTACACCCCACAACAAAAACTACTACATCTAGTACTTTGTATGGCTTCCATGATTTTTAATGACAGCACCAAGTCTTCTAGGCATGGAATGAACAAGTTGGCGACATTTTGCAGCATCGATCTTTTTCCATTCTTCAACAATGACCTCTTTTAGTGACTGGATGCTGGATGGAGAGTGATGCTCAACTTGTCTCTTCAGAATTCCCCATAGGTGTTCGATTGGGTTCAGATCAGGAGACATACTGTACTTGGCCACCAAATCACTTTCACCCTGTTCTTCTTCAGAAATCCAACAGTGGCCTTAGATGTGTGTTTAGTCATGTTGGAAAAGTGCACAACAACCAAGGGCACGGAGTGATGGTAGCATCTTCTCTTTCAGTATAGAGCAATACATCTGTGAATTCATGATGCCATCAGTGAACTGCAGCTCCCCGACACCAGCAGCACTCATGCAGCCCCACATAAGGACACTGCCACCACCATGTTTCACTGTAGGCACCATGCATTTTCCTTTGTATTCCTCACCTTTGCGATGCCATACAGTTTTGAAGCCATCAGTTCCAAAAACATTTATCTTGGTCTCATCACTCCAGAGTATAGAGTCCCAGTAGTCTTCATCTTTGTCAGCATGGGCCCTGGCAAACTCTAGGCGGGCTTTTTTGTGCCTGGGCTTTAGGAGAGCTTCTTTTGTGGACAGCATCTATGCATGCCATTCCTCTGCAGTGTACGCCATATTGTGTCACAGGAAATAGTCACCCCAGTTTGGCTTTCTACTTCTTTAGATAACTGCAGTGAACTTGCATGCCGATTTTCTTCAACCCTTCTCATCAGAAGACGCTCCTGTCGAGGTGTTAACTTCCATGGATGACCTGGACATCTCTGGGAGATGGTTGCAGTTCCATCTTTCTTAAATTTTTGCACCACTTTTGCTACGGTATTCTGACTGATAAGTAAAGTTTTGCTGATCTTCTTGTAGCCTTCACCTTTGTGGTGTAAAGAAATTATGTTCTTTGGGGAATTCTGAAGAGACAAGTTGAGCATCACTCTCCATCCAGCATCCAGTCACTAAAAGAGGTCATTGTTGAAGAATGGAAAAAGATTGATGTTGCAAAATGTCACCAACTTGTTCATTCCATGCCTAGAAGACTTGGTGCTGTCATTAAAAATCATGGAAGCCATACAAAGTACTAGATGTAGTCGTTTTTGTTGTGGGGTGTACTCATTTTTGCACCACCCTAATTTGAGTAAAACTGAAAAATTTGTAATCTAAGTTATATTATTAACCTTACTTTCACGTTATAAGTTAAACAGATGTTATATTAAACTTTGTCTTGTCAACATTTTGGAAATTGTTTGTGTTCATTGAGATATTGTTTAAAATGTTACTTTTCAAAGGGGGTGTACTCATTTACGCTCAGCACTGTATATGGAAGATAAGCGATATGATAATGTTGCATGCCATCAATAAACCCGCTAGAAAGGAACAGAATACATTCCATGGAAAAAGTGGCCCATATGTATAATATTTGTCCATATTGTGTCCAAAATGTTACTTACTCAATATTAATTTCTTGTTTAAAAGTACTGTTGTGTAAAAGCAATAGTGCACTTGAGATCAAGCTGTTGCACCGAACATCAGCATGGCTGTGATCAGCTACAACCGAATCACGGCCATGTTGATATTTATGTACAACAGCACATCATCAAGTGTGATATTGCTTAAATCTTTTATGTTATCTTCTCACAGGAACATCGAAAACACAGTGCCAAACAACAAATTAATACCAGAATCGCTAAACACATCATAAATATATTTAATTTGGTTTAGGGTACAACTTTTCTTCAATTATTAAGCCTGTAATAAGTTCAGAGTGAAGGGGAAAAGAGAAAAGAAAAAAGTCTGGTCTCCTCCTGTGTGCTAAATTCAATGTGAAATAATGTCATTCTTACTATCAGCCTCAGAGGAGAAAATCCCATGTGGCTGACAGACTTGTGTGTGTGTGTGTGTGTGTGTGTGTGTGTGTGTGTTACGAGGTCACTTGTTCCTACTGGCTAAACATGCTGCCATCACTTACAATATCTCTCTCTCTCTCACACACACTTGCACTTCTATCTTTCTGGGGAGACTCACTGACACAATACGTTCTCTAGCTCCTTACCCTAACCATCAAAACTACACTCACCGGCCACTTTAATAGGAACTTGTTCTTGATTCTAAGATTCCTGTTCTTGGCTGGCAGGATTGGAACCCAATGTGGTCTTCTGCTGTTGCATGCTGAGATGCTTTTCTGCTCACCACAGTTGTAAAGAGTGATTATGAGTTGCTATATCCTTCCGAGGCGGCACGGTGGTGTAGTGGTTAGCGCTGTCGCCTCACAGCAAGAAGGTCCGGGTTCGAGCCCCGTGGCCGGCGAGGGCCTTTCTGTGTGGAGTTTGCATGTTCTCCCCGTGTCCGCGTGGGTTTCCTCCGGGTGCTCCGGTTTCCCCCACAGTCCAAAGACATGCAGGTTAGGTTAACTGGTGACTCTAAATTGACCGTAGGTGTGAATGTGAGTGTGAATGGTTGTCTGTGTCTATGTGTCAGCCCTGTGATGACCTGGCGACTTGTCCAGGGTGTACCCCGCCTTTCGCCCGTAGTCAGCTGGGATAGGCTGCGACCCTGTAGAACAGGATAAAGCAGCTACAGATAATGAGATGAGATGAGATATCCTTCCGAGCAGCTTGAACCAATCTGGCCATTTTCCTCTGACCTCTCTTATCAACAAGGCGTTTGTTTCCACCAACAGAAATGTCACTCACTCACGTGTTTTTGTTTTTCGCACCATTCTGTGTAAACTCTACAGACTGTTGCGTGTGAAAGCCCCAGGAGATCAGCAGCTTCTGAAATACTCAAACCAGTCCATCTGGCTCAAACCAACACCCATGCCACGGTGAAAGAAAGTCACACTTTGAGGTCACAATTTTCCCCATTCTGATGTTTGAAGTGAACATTAACTGAAGCTCTTGATTTGTCAAGTCAAGTTTATTTGTATAGCGCTTTTAACAATAAACATTGTCGCAAAGCAGCTTTACAGAATTTGAACGACTTAAAACATGAGCTAATTTTATCCCTAATCTATCCCCAATGAGCACGCCCGTGGCGACGGCGGCAAGGAACCCCCCCCCCAGATGACACGAGGAAGAAACCTCGAGAGGAACCAGACTCAAAAGGGAACCCATCCCCACCTGGGCAACAACAGACAACATGACCACAACACTAACAGTTTTAACATGAAGACAGTTTCGTTGATGCTATAAACCCTTCATTGATGGAAACCTGAGATTTGTATCTGCATGATTTGATGCACTGTGCTGCTGTCAAGGGATCGGCTGATTAGGGAACCGCATAAAACAGCAGGTGGATGGGTGTTCCTAATAAGTGGCCAGTGAGTGTAAATGCGTAACCTCAACCGAATTCTGAACCATAAAACTAATTCTTAACCCTCAAACAGTCCTTTAAAAAAGTGAGGACCAACCAAAATATCCTCACTTCCCAAAAATGTCCATACTGTGTTGGTAAAAAAACGTATTCCGGTCCTCAATATGTAGCAAGTACACACATACACACTGTATTACACCTCTGAAGTATATTTATATTATACACATTTCACAGAACATGCTTTTTCCATATAAATTATTACACCTTTCAGCTACATAAGCCAATTGTCGAGTCAACATGCACGACACGTCGGTGAGCGCTCATTCAGAAACCCCACTCATCACTCGTCTGTCCTCCAGCCCTCCATTCATTTCCCTCCCTCTCTCCAACGTTCGATTTTTCATCCCTTCTCCTCCCACCTTCAGTCATCATAGCGGAAAATGATCAGAGGACTTGGTGGAGGATAAGAATAGCATAACGTCTATTTATAGCCTAATGAAAGAATGCCTGTACCACAACACCGAATACGCACGCTCTGAGGACGTTCATGAAGAGAACAAGAGAGAGGGATACAATTCTGCAGATGAAGCGATTTGGACTCTGAAACGTGAGATAAATAAAAATAGAAAGTGTTTAGTCAATGGATCCACTCCAATATATCACCTGGAACAGCAAGACAAGCAAGCAAGGACAGTTCACACTGTCAAGGTTGTTGTGTTTATGTTGCTCAATGTGCAAAATTGGTGCAGGAATCCATTTCTATGTTTGGAAAAAGCAATGCTTGCATTTTTTGGACTCGAAGAAACATAAAAGTCAATCCGATCTTACGTTTTTATATTACGCTACATTTGTGCGGGTCATGGTTTGTTCAGGTGCATTATACACAACACGAATATAACACTTTCATAAAACATTGACGTTAGCTATGTTTACACGGAACCTAATAATCCATTAATGATCAGATTCAAGCTTATTCGGAATGAAATGTTACATTCAGACTCGCCAATTAGAATGAATTCTTTCCGAATGTAAAAAATTTGTGCATGTAAACGTAGCTACTGTTGGAATTCATAACAAGACCGTCAATGATGGCGTAGCTCACTGCGGCCCCGTCTAGTCCAGGAGGAACAATCTAAAGGTGGCCACCTTGCGCAATAAATGTTGCAAGCTATATACAGAAGCTATATCCACCCTAGGAATACCGACCTATTTGCCAGAAAGAATTGAGGAATTGACCGAGAAGAAGCGATTTTTGTTGAACTGCTCATTAAGGCTTAATTAGTCCATAACTTCATTAATAATTATAATTAAGCAAATCTGGGTAGAAGTTATATGCACCCTAGGTACCCCTACCTTCATACCAGAAAGAATCAAAATCGGTGAAGAATTAAGGGAGAAGAAGCAATTTGTGTGGAAACTGCTCGTTAGGGCTTAATTACTCCATATCTTCATTATTAATTGCAATTATGCAAATTTGGGTAGAAGCCACATGCACTCCAGGCAGCCCGACCTTCCTGCCAAAAAGAATAAAAATCAGTGAAGAACTGAGAGAGAAGAAGCGATTTTCGTGAAATGTGGATGACGACAGACGGATAACGGACAACACGTGATGGCATAAACTCATCACCTGTCGGCCGGATGAGCTAATAATTGCAGTGGAACAAGACGGTACCCTATGGAGGAATTTAGCTAACCTTAGCTAATACTGATCGCGCATTCAATTTCTTGAGATATAGTCTACGACATTTTGAAAGGTCATCACAGCGAGTATAAATCACATTAGGTGGACATGAATCTTCCTACTGTAGTACAGATACATTAGTAGGCCAATAACATTAACGCAGGTGTAGCATAGTGAAACCGATGATATTTACTTATTTATGTTAGAATCAGAGTAGTCACTAGAGGGCGCTAGTCACTCTAATTACTAAGTTACTAAGTAATATGCAGTTGTTTGTAAAAGAATTAGGGAAGTTATTGCGTCAAAACGAGACACCTGTGCGTTGTATCAGCTAAAACAAAATCAACACAATAAAAAATGAAGTCTCGGACGTAAAAGAACAACATTTCAAAGTTAGCAAGAAACATGATAATTTATTTTCTACGTACATACATGTGTGATTCAAAGGCTCCATTTCAGCAAAGGCAATGTTTAAATTGAGATTTTGTCTATTCTATGTCTATGCAAGTGGCCAAGCGGTTAGCGTGTTCGCCTCTCTATCGGGAGATCACGAGTTCTACTCACAGTTGGGTCGTACCAAAGACCATCATAAAAATGGTGCCTACTGCCATCTGACAAGACAAGCTGCAATACAGATGCGAGTGGGGAGTCAAACTCTCGCGGTTACCAGAGGACTAGCCCCCCACTGTAACCCTAGCTATGTAATATAGGCGAGAGGCCGAGGGCTACGAAACGGAGATCGGTGCCACCAAACGCGCCATGAATGGTGCAGGAAGGACTTTGACTTTTTTTTTTGACTATTCTATGCAAATTAGGTAGGACCCCGTAAAGTGACAAATCCATACCCTTGGCTCGATTGTTCCTCGGAACAAATCCTATGTTGTGGGTGCTATCCGTGGCATGGTGGCTCAGTAGTTAGTACTGTTGCTTCACAGCAAGAAGGTTCTGTGTTCAAGCCCTCCCCATGACTGTGTGGGTATCCTCCGGGTGCTCCGGTTTCCCCCACAGTCCAAAGATATGTAGTTAGGCTAACTGGCTACTCTAAATTGTCCATGATCAAAAGCAATACAGCAGAGGAGCGGCTAGCCAGCTGTACTTACTTAGCAAGAAACCCTAGGAAAGAGACTCAAACCAGAATACGCTGGACAGGGGAAGAAGAAGACTGTTTGATGTCCACAAATGAAAGAAAAGCTGTAACATGAGAGAGGGTTAACACTAGCTCATTCATCAGTCAGCAAGCAAACCCCGCTATCAACAGGGCAATGAACATCGCGCGTCACTTCCTTCTCTGGGTGGAGTCTTGCCAAACGACGGGTGGCACAGTGGTGTAGTGGTTAGCATGGTCGCCTCACAGCAAGAAGCTCCTGGGTTCGAGCCCAGCGGCCGGCAGGGGCCTTTCTGTATGGAGTTTGCATGTTCTCCCCGTGTCTGCGTGGGTTTCCTCCGGGTGCTCCGGTTTCTCCCACAATTCAAAGACGTGCGGTTAGGTTAATATGGGATGGCCTTGGGCTGAGGTGCCCTTGAGCAAGGCACCTAATTCCCAACTGCTCCTCGGGTGCTGTTAGCATGACTGCCCACTGCTCTGGGTATGTTTGTGTGCTCATTGCTCATGTGTGTGTTCACTGCTTCAGATGGGTTAAATGCCAAGAGGAATTTCACAAGCATGTGATGAAAAAAGTTGTTCTTCTTCAAATGACAATTGAAGTTCGAGGTTGTCCCCATCATCTCCTCGATAGTTCTTCTACATACGGAACACATAGCAGTGCATTTTTTCCCACTGCACGAGAAGTCTGTATAAGCAAAGTGGACAATCCTAGGGGCGTTCTCTCCAGGCATTTTAGTGCCATTAACGTTAGTTTGTTCCTGAACATGACGTATGAACAGGTGAATGTGCATTCTCTTGCACAAAATTAGTATAAAAGTTAATGTACAGTGGTGCTTGAAAGTTTGTGAACCCTTTAGAATGTTTGACATTTCTGCATAAATATGACCTAAAACATCATCAGATTTTCACACAAGTCCTAAAAGTATATAAAGAGAACCCAGTTAAACAAATGAGACAAAAATATTATATTTGGTCATTTATTTATTGAGGAAAATGATCCAGTATTACATATCTGTGAGTGGCAAAAGTATGTGAACCTCTAGGATTAGCAGTTAATTTGAAGGTGAAATTAGAGTCAGGTGTTTTCAATCAATGGGATGACAATCAGGTGTGAGTGGCACCCTGTTTTATTTAAAGAACAGGGATCTATCAAAGTCTGATCTGCACAACACATGCTTGTGGAAGTGTATCATGGCTCGAACAAAGGAGATTTCTGAGGACCTCAGATAAAGCGTTGTTGATGCTCATCAGGCTGGAAAAGGTTACAAAACCATCTCTAAAGAGTTTGGACTCCACCAATCCACAGTCAGACAGATTGTGTACAAATGGAGGAAATTCAAGACCATTATTACCCTCCCCAGGAGTGGCCGACCAACAAAGATCACTCCAAGAGCAAGGCGTGTAATAGTCAGCTAGGTCACAAAGGACCCCAGGGTAACTTCTAAGCAACTGAAGGTCTCTCTCACATTGGCTAATGTTAATGTTCATGAGTCCACCATCAGGAGAACACTGAACAACAATGATGTGCATGGCAGGGTTGCAAGGAGAAAGCCACTGCTCTCCAAAAAGAATATTGCTGCTCATCTGCAGTTTGCTAAAGATCACATGGACAAGCCAGAAGGCTATTGGAAAAATGTTTTGTGGACAGATGAGACCAAAATAGAACTTTTTGGTTTAAATGAGAAGTGTTATGTTTAGAGAAAGGAAAACACTGCATTCCAGCATAAGAACCTTATCCCATCTGTGAAACATGGTGGTGGTAGTATCATGGTTTGGGCCTGTTTTGCTGCATCTGGGCCAGGACGGCTTGCCATCATTGATGGAACAATGAATTCTGAATTATACCAGCGAATTCTAAAGGAAAATGTCAGGACATCTGTCCATGAACTGAATCTCAAGAGAAGGTGGGTCATGCAGCAAGACAATGACCCTAAGCACACAAGTCGTTCTACCAAAGAATGGTTAAAGAAGAATAAAGTTAATGTTTTGGAATGACCAAGTCAAAGTCCTGACCTTAATCCAATCAAAATGTTGTGGAAGGACCTGAAGCGAGCAGTTCATGTGAGGAAACCCACCAACATCCCAGAGTTGAAGCTGTTCTGTACGGAGGAATGGGCTAAAATTCCTCCAAGCCGGTGTGCAGGACTGATCAACAGTTACCGCAAACGTTTAGTTGCAGTTATTGCTGCACAAGGGGGTCACACCAGATACTGAAAGGAAAGGTTCACATACTTTTGCCACTCACGGATATGTAATATTGGATCATTTTCCTCAATAAATAAATGGCCAAGTATAATATTTTTGTCTCATTTGTTTAACTGGGTTCTCTTTATCTACTTTTAAGACTTGTGTGAAAATCTGATGGTGTTTTAGGTCATATTTATGCAGAAATATAGACAATTTGAAAGGGTTCACAAACTTTCAAGCACCACTGTAGATATAAATATCTTATACCAAATTATTATGGCATGTTACAAAAAATAAAGAAAAAATCTGAGTCCTCGTCTCCAATTTACAAGTCCGAATGCAGTTAATGCACGAGTCCGAGTCATCAGTGCTCAAGTCAAAGTCAAGTCACGAGTCCTTAAAATTAGGGCACGAGTCGGACTCGAGTACTACAAGCCTGCTGATTAGTAAATAATGCAATTTGCATTTACTCTATATGGATATAAAAACAGTGCACTTGCACACCCAAGTACACTCATTTTTCCCACCTGTATCCAAATAAATTCTACCTCCTGTGCCATGATTGGTTGGTTCATACTCACAAGTCCACCAACCAAGAAATCAATGAATCAGTAACAGGGACATGCTTTTGTAGAAAATGTTTTTGCTGGATATGTAACTCAATTTTAACAGTTTAGCCTTGCAAGCGTATAATTAGTGGACTGCTTGTACCCTTCCAATCCGAGAACAAGAAATGGGAATCGTCGTAATGCAAGAGGGCGATTTTTTTCAGAAGACTTTTGGAAATAACATTTCTCTAAATAATTCCCTTTCCTCTCAACAGTTCTCTTCATTTCTGATGATGTATTGATGGATTTTAAGCGTGCACCCCCATCTAGTGTACGGATGTCCTGAGCAACTCTTTTGTCTGAGCCCTACTTTTGTTATCTTGTGCAATCCACTTTTCCGTCAATCCTCTTACGTAACTGAAGCTGTGTGAACAAATGTACATCGCAGTCAGATCTTTCCATTCCCGTGTCGACCATGTTCATTTGTCACTTCCACTGATGCTTACTGTATGCTTGCTGAGTCAGACAGAGTCTGGGAGAGGTTCCAGTTAATGATGAACTGGGAAGAGTGTGTGGCCTACTGAGATAGGTATGTTTCTCAGAGCTAAACACTGTCTCCCTTTGATACAGGGCTCAAAAAAGACTGACAGAACAATCCTTTTATTACAGTGCCTTGCACAAGTTTTCACCCCTGTTGCTGTGAAAGCCCCAAATCACTCTTGGAGCAAATCAGATATCAAGTAATTAGTTGAAAAGGAGTTCATCTGAGTGCAATTAAATGGTCACATTAGCTCAGTGTAAATACCGGTACATGTTTCAGGCTGAGAAGAGTTTAGAGCTGCTCACTCATTCAGTGCGTTTACATGCACATCCAAATCGAGCTACTGTCGGTAATCGAGCTAAGGGTCCCAGCAGGGGTGCCAGAGAAATCCAATCCTACATGCACACAAGGAAATCGAGCTATTGTGTGAGGTACATTGTGCACCCGAGCCACAGGTGGCGCTACACGCCCCATCGTGTTGGTACACTTCTGGTTGTCGTCATGAAGAAGAGCTATTCAAGAGTATAAACAAAGTTATCAGTTCCGTGTTCACAAGAAGAACGACGACGTTTGTTCTCCTTGTTCCTCCTGACCTCTTCTGCTGCTCGCTACTACTACTGTTGTCATGCCGACCGAGGCTGTTGTGTTTCCCGCTTGTGGTCTCGTCACTCGTCACTTCCGGAAGGGGCAGTGCTGAAGTAAGTAGCTCGACTACGTAGCTCGATAGGGTTTACATGCACTAAGTAGCTCGGCTACAATCGCATAATCTAGGTCGCGTAGCTCGATTACGAGAAATCCAGTTCGGTTCGATTTCAGCCGAGCTAAGGTGCTTCCATGGCATTTAGAACTTCGATTTCAGTCGAGCTACGGCAGAAATTTGATTTTCTCTATGTGCATGTAAACGCACTGATTGTTTAGGACTTCACTGCCAAAACAGAAGGCCATGGCAGTGTATGTTTATGTAGGAAGTGACAGATGAATTAACCAATCAGAATCTGATTTATAGTGGGAGACGCCAAAAATGTATCGCCCTAGGCCTTCTCGAAGGCCAACACGAGCTTAACCGTGAGTCGGCGCCATCAGTGCAGCAGTGAAATCACCTTCCAGCCAGTGTAGCGTTCATCAGTAGTGTTAGCGAATGCTAATAAAGTGGTCAAGCCAGTGCTATCGAGAGCAAGTAGAACAGGCTAACGACTGAAAAACTAAGATTTCTGTCCCCAGACTCTTCTTCCATGATGCATGCTCGCTACAGTATTTTTCACTCAGACTTAAGTATTAATTTCCCTGTGTAATTTACTTAGTTACTTTTAAAATCAACATGGACAGCTACACACAATGGAGCAACCTGGCAGCCTGCTACTAATCCCTTGCAAAATCCTTTGCCCTGTTGCTTTTTTGGAGTCTGGCTAAGTTTTGGCTGAGCTCAAGTCCCAGCTCTAATAGTAACGGTTTGCCACTGATATTGAAGAACAATGGGCTATCAAAACAAGTTCAGGTAATGTTCTGGGAAAACATGAATCAGGGTCTGATTGTTAAAAAAAAAATCCCAAATATCCCATAGACCACAGTATTATTTAAAAATGAAAGAATATGGCACAACTGCAACAGAGAAGGCTGTACACCAAAAAAAAAACCAACAACAATCCCTGTGGTTGTGGTCTTGACCGGTCTTGAAACAAAATCCAGAGTCATCTATGTCTGAGAACAAGCAAAGACTGAGTAAAAATTGCAGTTGATTCTGAGATGAGATGGAAACCTTAAGTAGTCTTGAGACCGGTCTCAAGTACTATAACACTACCCTGAGAACGCATCATCCCTACAGCATGGTGAAAGCATGTGAAGCGTGGTGGTGGGAGCATCATGTAAACAGTTACTCTTGGTCTGTGAAAGTATTGGGGTGGGCATCACAAAGCCCTGACCTGAAACCCAGAGAACATTTGTGGACTGAACTGAAAATGCTTGTCTGAGCAAGAAGGGCCACAAACCTGACTGAGTTACCCCAGTTCTGTCAAGAAGAATGAGCAATATTCCAGCAAAGTATTGTGAGGAGCCTGTGGAAGGCTATTCCAAGCATTTGATTCAATTTAAACAATTCAAAGGCAATGCCACTGAATTCTAACAAAAGGTATGTAAACTTTTGGCCTCAACTGTAGGTATGAGCCAAACACACCTCCCTCAAGACACATAAAGCCTCTTGGACTCCTTGTCACAAAGACTATATCTCATCTCATCATCTCTAGCCGCTTTATCCTGTTCTACAGGGTCGCAGGCAAGCTGGAGCCTATCTCAGCTGACTACGGGTGAAAGGCGGGGTACACCCTGGACAAGTCGCCAGGTCATCACAGGGCTGACACATAGACACAGACAACCATTCACACTCACATTCACACCTACGGTCAATTTAGAGTCACCAGTTAACCTAACCTGCATGTCTTTGGACTGTGGGGGAAACCGGAGCACCCGGAGGAAACCCACGCGGACACGGGAAGAGCATGCAAACTCCACACAGAAAGGCCCTCGCCGGCCACGGGGCTCGAACCCGGACCTTCTTGCTGTGAGGCGACAGTGCTAACCACTACGCCACCGTGCCGCCCCACAAAGACTATATGTTCAAGATATATGAAAACAACCAAACATGCGAGCAACTAGTCAGTCGAGTCGGATAATGACGTTTGCAGACTGCCTGGTATTTTACAGACTCAGCAAAATTCCCTGAACGGCCACAAAAGCAAGTGACCTGCATACATAAAAATTACTGAACCAAGTGCTGAGTTTATCTCAAGTTTCTCCTAACACTGAACTAATTAAGTGGTCCACGGTACTGTTTCAAAATTGTACGTGGTCTTTAAACCAAAAACTCTCATGTAACAGTTATGTCCCGTATAGACAAGCTTTGCACTAGAA
The DNA here is from genome assembly GCF_027579695.1 of Neoarius graeffei. Lineage (NCBI taxonomy): Eukaryota > Metazoa > Chordata > Actinopteri > Siluriformes > Ariidae > Neoarius > Neoarius graeffei. The sequence continues at coordinate 18,004,442 of NC_083578.1, read as the reverse complement.
GAAAACTGCCATGAACAAGTGCACATGTTGCATTTTTAAAGATCCTTAGTGAAATTCAACACCTTTTCTCACTGTTTCCCTTCCCTAACAGGAGAACTAACACACAATACCTCCCTTTAACTAGCAGGATCAAATATACAGTGTCCAGCTCGCAACAGTGTATTAAAGGTACAAAGGGTAGGACAGAGACTATTAGATCAGATCATGGGAAAAGGCAGCTGATGGAGAAGAACATAGCATGGATAGTCATAAAATATGCAGCAGAAATCCATCACAGGACAAGAAACCATTATGGCTTTCTGGTGGTCTGAAAAATTCATCAGTTTGAAACAAAAAGGTTCCACTTTTAACAGCAAAATGCACAAAAACACAAGAGTTGGAATGATGGTGTAGAAGCAGCGTCAAGGTCACAAAAAGAGATTAAGACATTCTCAGAAATAATAATAAAAAAAAAAGAATAGCTGCACCACTGACCACAAAATAGCATAAAAAGGTAACACAACCTCAACATGATTTCTGGTTCTGTGATTCTGCTCATTCACTGCTTACGTGACTGATTAATATCAGTAAACACTGGAGATGCTGAAGTAAACAACTGTACATCACCCTTTTATTATTAGATATACTTTTGTTAATACTGGATGGGAGTTTAGATTAGCAAACAAAGAACAGTAACCAATAAGGTTTACTAAATGTTCCAGAACTCCATGCCATAAAAATGTGCCTGTGGGTGTAACAAGTATTTTACTTTTTGGTTTCAGTGTTCCCAGCATCACAACTAGCTTAGTTTTCTGACTTCTTAGCTCACTTTAGCAGCTCAAAAAAAGAACCTAGCAACCAGTCACATTTTGAGCAGATGTTAAAGACGGCCCTGGACATGATACAGCTCTCCAACTCACATCAGAGTTCCTGATTACATGAGTTGAGACAGCAGGTTTAGTTGGCTCACTACCAGTGACTACATAAAGCCTTACTGAGTTGCACTTGTCTTCTCCTATATTCCCAATGACCAACTCATCTCATCTCATTATCTCTAGCCGCTTTATCCTTCCACAGGGTCGCAGGCAAGCTGGAGCCTATCCCAGCTGACTACGGGCGAAAGGCGGGGTACACCCTGGACAAGTCGCCAGGTCATCACAGGGCTGACACATAGACACAGACAACCATTCACACTCACATTCACACCTACGGTCAATTTAGAGTCACCAGTTAACCTAACCTGCATGTCTTTGGACTGTGGGGGAAACCGGAGCACCCGGAGGAAACCCACGCGGACACGGGGAGAACATGCAAACTCCACACAGAAAGGCCCTCGCCGGCCCCGGGGCTCGAACCCAGGACCTTCTTGCTGTGAGGCGACAGCGCTAACCACTGCACCACCGTGCCGCCCAATGACCAACTGTTGATCATTATTGTTTCCCAACAATCACTGAGCACCATTATCCCCAACAACTATCACTGATCACCATTATTCCTAACAGTTAATCACTGAGCACCATCATCCCCAATAATGACCCAAGATGTTCCCAATGACTAACCACTGATCATAATTATTCCCAACAACCAATCACTGAGCACCATCATCCCCAATAATGACCCAAGGTGTTCCCAATGACTAACGACTGATCATAATTATTCCCAACAACCAATCACTGATCACCATTTTACCAATGACTAATCACTGATCACCATTATTCCAAAAACAATGACTAACCACCACCTTTTCCCCAACAACCAATTACTGATCACCATTGTTCCCAGCATCCAATTTCTGAAGACCTTTGTTTCCAAAGATTGATCACTATTGTTCCCCACAACCACTCACTAAGCACCATTATTCCCAACAACCAATCACATATCACCATTACTCTGAACCATCAATCACAGATTACCATTGCTCCAAGCAACCAATCACTAAGCACCACCTTTCCCAACAACCAGTCAGTGAGCACCACTATTCCCAATAACTAATCACAATTATTCCCAACAATCAGTCACTGAGCACCACTGTTCCCAATGACTAATCGCTGATCACCATTATTCTCAACAACCAATGACTAAGCAACACCTTTCCCAACAACCAATTACTGCTGATCACCATTGTTCCCAGCATCCAATTTCTGATGACCTTTCTTTCCAATGACTAATCACAGATCACCATTACTCCCAACGACCAACCACTGAGCGCCACTATTTCTAACAACCAATCAATGATTACCATTGTTCTCAGTGACTAATCACTAACCATCATTTTTCCCAAAGACCAATGTCTGATCACTATTGTTTGTCCCACCCACACACTTTTGTCTTTGTTTAAGTCCCTCTTCTTGATAATATTTGCAAATAATAAAAATGAGTGATTCTATCCATAAGTCTTATTTACGCCTATTTTCATGAATACTCACTAATCATAAATAGCTTGTGATGTCGTGTCCAAAGATTTCTTCTTTCTATAAGAAATGTTATGTGCTCGTATTTTCTATTCTAAATGTCTTCACAAGACATTTTTCATGCAATACATTTTGATATGCAAATGATCTTGATGATTTAGTGAATATGTAACTTACCCGATGACATCATCTGGCATCTTTTTAAGCATGTGTTGGGTATGTTCCCCTGAAACACTGATTAGAAAACACTGGTTGATTTCTTGCCTGTGGTCATTTGCTGCATTAAGGATTTATAGTCTGATCTCAGTATGTTGGCTCAGTTTGGAAAGTGACTTTTTTTGGCAGAACGTTTCACACAAGTTCAGTGATGTGCTGCCACCGAAATATGCAAAGCCTTCATGACATACATGGCACTTTTTTCTCCTAGTAGTGAGATCAGTTACTCCAAGATGAGACTGGGGAATCCTATACAGGTTGTTTTAATCAGTGATACAGCTACTGTAATAAACTGGTTTCACTGGTCACTAGAATGGAATGGGTTTGAAGTTTCATCCAAACCTTAATAACTCAAAAAACAAGTTGGTCAATAAACAACGTCAGCTTGGACCTAATGCCGGGATCAGACTACACAATATTTTTGTCTTTCATGATGGACATCATGTCAGATTTGGCAATCATAGAGCCATAAATTCTTGCCGTGTCTTGATCGGGAAACTGGCAACACTACAAGTTTGACTCCAACCAATTATTGTTCATATCCGCGCATGTGGGCGGCACGGTGGTGTAGTGGTTAGCGCTGTCGCCTAACAGCAAGAACGTCCGGGTTCGAGTCCCGTGGCCGGCGAGGGCCTTTCTATGCGGAGTTTGCAGAACATGTCCGCGTGGGTTTCCTCCGGGTGCTCCGGTTTCCCCCACAGTCCAAAAACATGCAGGTTTGGTTAACTGGTGACTCTAAATTGACCGTAGGTGTGAATGTGAGTGTGAATGGTTGTCTGTGTCTATGTGTCAGCCCTGTGATGACCTGGCGACTTGTCCAGGGTGTACCCCGCCTTTCACCCGTAGTCAGCTGGGATAGGCTCCAGCTTGCCTGCGACCCTGTAGAACAGGATAAAGTGGCTACAGATAATGAGATGAGATGAGATCCTCGCATGTTGTCTGGGAGGAGGGTCAAGAAATTGTCAATCATGGCTACAAAAGGAACATCAAGGAGCACGTCGTAGGAAGTGTCAAACTAGGTGAGAAAATGCAAAAAAAAAAAAAAAATTCTTAAATGCTAGACTTTTCACTTTTCTTCAGGACATTGTAAGGTGCCCCAGATGCCACATTGCTGTTTTTTGAATATGTCACATGATAAGACTCGTTCATCAAGCTTGACGTTCATATTCGGGCCCCATGCTAGAAATTTGTCAGCCATGACAAAATGATGTCAAAATCAGGGTGAATTTGTATAGTCTGATCCTGGAATAACGTGTCCTGTGAGCTGATTGTTCAGGAACAGAAAGTTCAGCTCTAATGAACAGACAAAAATAATATTGTACACATTTAAATCATCCATCCATTATCTGTAGCCACTTATCCTGTTCTACAGGGTCACAGGCAAACTGGAGCCTATCCCAGCTGACTACGGGCGAAAGGCGGGGTACACCCTGGACAAGTCGCCAGGTCATCACAGGGCTGACACATAGACACAGACAACCATTCACACTCACATTCACACCTACGCTCAATTTAGAGTCACCAGTTAACCTAACCTGCATGTCTTTGGACTGGGGGGGAAACCGGAGCACCCGGAGGAAACCCATGCAGACACGGGGAGAACATGCAAACTCTGCACAGAAAGGCCCTCGCTGGCCACAGGGCTCGAACCCGGACCTTCTTGCTGTGAGGTGACTGTGCTAACCACTACACCACCGTGCCACCCTTAATTACGTTAGTTACTTTAAAAAAGGTAACAATGTTTTTAGCTTCCTAACTAATAACTAGTTTATGAGTAAAACTGAAACATTAAACAGGTCCATTACTACCAACCTCGCTAATTGTTTCAAAATACCTTTGAAAATTAGCATGATTAAATAAAAAAGAGTAAATGAGATAAAATAAATTATATTTCCCGAAATTAAATAAAATCCAAATTTTAGAAAATCTGAAATCAAACAATCTTACAATAATTACAATAATTCACACTCATGTTCACACCTACGGTCAATTTAGAGCCACCAATTAGTCTAACCCATGCAACATGCAAACTCAACACAGAAAGGCCCCCGCCAGCTGCTGGGCTCGAACCCAGAACCTTCTTGCTGTGAGGCGACAGTGCTAACCACTACACTTCTCCTAAATTATTTTATGTTTAATTATAGCTTAGCTAATCCTAGTGATTTTTACACCGGATGCCCTTCCTGATGCAACGCTCCCCAATCTTTGCGGGCTTGGGAACAGCACTAATGTACTGGTTTGTATTTTTAGTACCTAATCTGCATGTCATTAAATGGTGGGAGGAAACTAGAGCACCTGGAAGAAACCCATGCAGACACAAAGAGAACATGCAAAATCTACACAGAAAGGCCCTCATTGGTCAAGGGGTTCACACCTGGAACCTTCTTGATGTGAAGCAACAGTGCTAACCATTACACCACCATGACACCCATCCATCATCTGTAGCCACTTATCCTGTTCTACAGGGTCGCAGGCAAGCTGGAGCCTATCCCAGCTGACGATGGGTGAGAGGCGGGGTACACCCTGGACAAGTCGCCAGGTTATCGCAGGGCTAACACAGACACAGACAACCATTCACACCTACGGTCAATTTATTTTTTTTAAAGATTTTTTTTGGGCTTTTTTCGCCTTTATTGGATAGGACAGTGTAGAGACAGGAAATGAGTGGGAGAGAGAGACGGGGAGGGATCGGGAAATGACCTCAGGTCAGAATCGAACCCGGGTCCCCGGATTTATGGTATGGTGCCTTATCCACGATGCCCCCACACTTACGGTCAATTTAGAGCCACCAATTAGCCTAACCTGCATGTCTTTGGACTGTAGGGGAAACCGGAGCACCCGGAGGAAACCCACGTGGACACGAGGAGAACATGCAAACTCCACACAGAAAGGACCTCATCGGCCAAGGGGTTCAAACCTGGAACCTTCTTGGTGTGAAGCAACAGTGCTAACCATTACAGCACTGTGGCACCCATCCATCCATTATCTGTAGCCACTTATCCTGTTCTACAGGGTCGCAGGCAAGCTGGAGCCTATCCCAGCTGAGAGGTGGGGTGCACCCTGGACAAGTCGCCAGGTTATCACACGGCTAACACATAGAAACAAACAATTCACAGACAAAAATAATATTGTACACATTTAAATCTCATCTCATCTCATTATCTCTAGCCGCTTTATCCTTCTACAGGGTCGCAGGCAAGCTGGAGCCTATCCCAGCTGACTACGGGCGAAAGGCGGGGTACACCCTGGACAAGTCGCCAGGTCATCACAGGGCTGACACATAGACACAGACAACCATTCACACTCACATTCACACCTACGGTCAATTTAGAGCCACCAGTTAACCTAACCTGCATGTCTTTGGACTGCGGGGGAAACCCACACAGAAAGGGCATCATCGGCCAAGGGGTTTGAACCTGGAACCTTCTTGATGTGAAGCAACAGTGCTAACCATTCCACCACCCATGTTAAGGAAATACTGTGAAGGAAACATTCTGTCCTGAGGGTGTGCGTGTGTGAAATTTATCTTACAGTTAACAAAAAACAAAGTAACTGGTGACATGACTGGGCTGTGAAATCTCTCTGAGACCCACCTAAACCTTCCAGAGCATGTGGAAGCAGCATCTTGAGATTTTCCTCATACCTGATCATTTTAATGTAGCGTTTTATTTATAAGCCAGCATCCAGATCTAATGCTATGCAGTTTGTTGAACATCAAAGGCAAAAATTGACGAATCATCAGCAGCTCCACGTCGAACAGTAAACAAACAAACAAACAATCTCTCAAAACACGTGCAATAATGATAAACACATGCGACATGGTTGTTGTTGTTGTTTGTTAAATGTGATGAGCAGAATAAGCATGCCCATGGCATGGCGCCTCCTCGGATGGCTGGTACCTGGATGCTGCAGGCGATCTCCGAGTCATCCAGCAGGCGCACGGTGCAGCGGATCTCCCGGCTGAGGAGCGACGGCACGCTCGGGCTCCGGAGGCGCAGCATTTTCATGGCTCTGGATCCTACATACCGGAAACCGGGGCCTCGGCGCCTCTCATGCGCGTGCACAAGCTGCGCTCTCGGTACCGATCGCGGTCAGGAAGACTGCGCGTGCTGGGATGCTCCGACACCGCTCATGGTGCTCAGACTGATCAAATCCCCCTTCTCCAGCTCTCTGCTTTTCCAATCTGGGTTGCCAGATTGGACCAATCCAAGGGCGTAGGTAGGATTTTTCAAAGCGGGGGATCACACACTGCCTGGCAGCCTGAGTGCATGATCTCATCTCATTATCTCTAGCCGCTTTATCCTGTTCTACAGGGTCGCAGGCAAGCTGGAGCCTATCCCAGCTGACTACGGGCGAAAGGCGGGGTACACCCTGGACAAGTCGCCAGGTCATCACAGGGCTGACACATAGACACAGACAACCATTCACACTCACATTCACACCTACGGTCAATTTAGAGTCACCAGTTACCCTAACCTGCATGTCTTTGGACTGTGGAGGAAACCGGAGCACCCAGAGGAAACCCACGCGGACAACATGCAAACTCCACACAGAAAGGCCCTCGCCGGCCACGGGGCTCAAACCCAGAACCTTCTTGCTGTGAGGTGACCGTGCTAACCACTACACCACCGTGCCGCCCCAAGTGCATGATGTAATAAAAAATAATTACCAGGGGTGTCATGGCTCAGGTGGATAAGGCATCATGCCATAAATCTGGGGACCCAGGTTTGATTTTGACCCGAGGTCATTTCCTGATCCTTCCCTGTCTTTCTCCTGTTCATTTCCTGTCTCTACACTGTCCTATCCAATAAAAGGTGGAGAAAGCCAAAATAATAATTACCATTTTTAGGTAGCTTAGAAACCATTATTGCGGTTTCTTCCACGTTTTCTTGATGTTGTGTTCTAGAAACTTAGCTTCGAAACCACAAAATGCAACTTTGATGGAAAAAAATATAGAATAAATTGCTTATCTGTCTTCACATCAAAAGAAAGAGGAAAGTTTCGCTTGTTATCTCAGCTGACTACGGGCGAAAGGCGGGGTACACCCTGGACAAGTCGCCAGGTCATCACAGGGCTGACACATAGACACAGACAACCATTCACACTCACATTCACACCTACGGTCAATTTAGAGTCACCAGTTAACCTAACCTGCATGTCTTTGGACTGTGGGGGAAACCGGAGCACCCGGAGGAAACCCACGCGGACACAGGGAGAACATGCAAACTCCACACAGAAAGGCCCTCGCCAGCCACGGGGCTCGAACCCGGACCTTCTTGCTGTGAGGTGACAGCGCTAACCACTACGCCACCCCCGAGTGCATGATGTAACAAAAAATAATTACCAGGGGTGTCATGGCTGGAGCATTGTGGCTCAGGTGGATAAGGTGCCATGCCATAAATCCGGGGACCTGGGTTTGATTCCAACCCGAGGTCATTTCCTGATCTCTCTCCTACTCATTTCCTGTCTCCACACTGTCCTATCCAATAAAGGTGGAAAAAGCCTGCATAAAAAATAATTACCATTTCTAGTTTTAGGTAGCTTAGAAACCATTATTGCTGTTTCTTCCACGTTTTCTTGATGTTGTGTTCTAGAAACTTAGCTTCGAAACCACAAAATGCAACTTTGATGGAAAAAAACATAGAATAAATTGCTTACCTGTCTTCACGTCGAAAGAAAGAGGAAAGTTTCGCTTGTTTTGACTTCTTCTTCTTCTGGCTGCTCCCGATTAGGGGTCACCACAGCGGATCTTTCGTCTCCGTTGCTCCCTGTCTTCCACATCCTTCTCTACCACACCTGCTACTTTCATGTCCTCTCTCACCACATCGATGCGTCTCCTCTTTGGCCTTCGTCGTTTTCGTGTGCCTGGTAGCTCCATCCTCAACATTCTCCTTCCAACGTGCTCTGCATCTCCATCTCCTCTCTCTTAGTTAATTCCCAAGCTCTCCACATGTGCTGTCCCTCTGATGTGCTCGTTCCTTATCCTGTCCAACCTTGTCACTCCAATCGTAAACCTTAACATCCTCAACTCCGCCACCTCCAACTTTGTCTCCTGTCTCTTCGTTAAGGGGCTTGTTTTGACATGGCAAATTATTAACACAAGATGAAATACTTGTAATTCGCAACTAAAACGACTGCAGCTACACTGGCAGCTTGACCATGCTTTCTAGTACGATCATATTGCGTTTGCGCAGAACTGGGTCAGTCCTGCGCGCCTTGGCTCGTGCACCTGAAGGCACGCCTCTTGTGCAAGCGCGCCGTTAACGAAGAACACCTGTCGGCACGGTGGTGTAGTGGTTATAGCACGGTCACCTCACAGCAAGAAGGTTCTGGGTTCGAGCCCAGCGGCCGGCTAGGGCCTTTCTGTGCGGAGTTTGCATGTTCTCCCCGTGTCTACGTGGGTTTCCTCCGGTTTCCCCCAAAGACATGCGGTTAGGTTAATATGGGACGGCCTTGGGCTGAGGTGCCCTTGAGCGAGGCTCCTAACTGCTCCCAGGGTGCTGTTAGCATGGCTGCCCACTGCTCTGGGTATGTGTGTGTGCTCATTGCTCATGTGTGTTTTCACTGCTTCAGATGGGTTAAAGTGCATATCACGGGTAAATTCAGGAGCAAGATCAATGTAATTCCCCTATTTTATATTAAACTTTGGTCAAATATCTGTAACATTCTGCATTCTCTGCAATTTTTTTTTACCTTGCGCAATACCAGAAAAAATTCAGTTGAAATCAAGCCATTTGAGGTGAACTGGTCCGCCTCTGAAAAAACTTGGCATTTGGATTTCCTGGCAAACATTGATTTTCGTGACGTCATCTACGGGACACCTCCCTCTGAATCCTACGTCAGCGCTGCTTTGTTTATGAGAAAACGACCTGGTGGTTTTCTGCAAATTTCTTCAACGTTATCGCGTAATTATTAAAATGGTTAACAGATGTATCGTAGGAGGGTGTAGCAACACCAATCTTGATGGGATTAGTACTCATCATTTTCCAAAAGACCGGACAACGAGAGAGAAATGGGAGCGCTTGGACTACACAGGCTGTGCACTGAAACTGTGCAAATCTCTCGCAGCCTGCTGGCGCTTCCGCAGTTGACTTCACGAATCTGGCTCCAGACTCCCTTGGGATTTTTCCAGACGTGTTTTGTTTTTTGTTTTTTTTTTCTGCTGTAGACAGATGGCCTTGTGCAAAATTACCCTTCTGGATGAGTGTGTAAAGGGACATACTTTCATATAAAAAAAACCCACGAAATTGGTCCAGAATATGCACTTTAAATGCAGAGAGGAATTTCACAAGTGTATGATGACTAAAGTTGTGCTTTCTTTCTTTCTTTCTTTCTTTCTTTCTTTAATCAATGAACTATGTTTGGGCTATTTAAGGACTGCACCCATGCAAGGATGATGCGAAGTATTATGCCGCGTCTAGTGTGCCTTACAGAGCCTTGTTTCCTGTCTTTGTTGACCTCCTGGTTTTTCGACTCCTGTTTCTCGTCCCTTGATCTTGTATAGTTTTGCCTCTGATGTTCTGTCCGCGCCTCGATTGACCTCCTGCCTGTTTCCTCGATTACAACTTTGCCTGCTGTTTCGGACTGTTTGCCTGTCATGTGCATTTCACGCACTTTATGCTCATATCGCACTGTGTATTATTTAACATATCTGCATTTACATCCGCCTCTCCCGCACACACTCTGACAAACTGGGTTTTCGCGCCCAAACCACAGGAAGTCCATACAAGCTGTGGGTGGTAAAAGAGAGCAACTGGACTTGCTTGAAGATTCTTGAAGACGTTTCACCTCTCATCCGAAAGGCTTCTTCAGTTCTGTCTGACTAATAGGGAGTATCAGGTATTTATCCTCTCATGGATGAAAAGCAATCCTAAGGTATCGTTGAGTCATCCTGTTGGTGTGGGTCACTGGAGGCTGGGTGTGAACGGCCTCGAGAGTCGTCGGGGTGATCAATGGATTGTTGGATCTCTCTGTCCTCCTGTGAGTCACTGAAAACAGCTGGGTTTTGGTGTGCATTCAGTTGTCTGGGAAGTGTGTCAAGGACTGCGTTGTAGGTGGCTGATAAATGGTGTATTAGCCCACCACCTCTGTTCAGTGATGGCCGTTCCAGGTTGACAAAAATGGCTTCTTTAACTCCTCGCTCATACCAACAATCCTCATCTCATCTCATCTCATCTCATCTCATCTCATTATCTCTAGCCGCTTTATCCTTCTACAGGGTCGCGGGCAAGCTGGAGCCTATCCCAGCTGACTATGGGCGAAAGGCGGGGTACACCCTGGACAAGTCGCCAGGTCATCACAGGGCTGACACATAGACACAGACAACCATTCACACTCACATTCACACCTACAGTCAATTTAGAGTCACCAGTTAACCTAACCTGCATGTCTTTGGACTGTGGGGGAAACCCACGTGGACACGGGGAGAACATGCAAACTCCGCACAGAAAGGCCCTCGCTGGCCACGGGGCTCGAACCCGGACCTTCTTGCTGTGAGGCGATAGTGCTAACCACTACACCACCGTGCCGCCCCGGATAAATACCTGATACTCCCTATGAGTTAGACGGAGCTGAAGAAGCCTTTCGGATGAGAGGTGAAACATCTTCAAGTATCTTCAAGCAAGTCCAGTTGCTCTCTTTTACCATCCACAGTTTACTATAACCTGGATGACTGAGAATCTTCACAGACAAGTCCATACAAGGTTATAGAAACCCTAATGAGGCTGAGGTGACAATCTAGTTAAAAAAAAAAAGTTAGAAAAATTACAGTGGGCACTTTTCTAATATTCTTATGCGGCTATTGAAAAAATGCATGGTCCGACAAAGGGGGTTTCACAGGCACCCCAGGTTCCCCCCCAGCTGTGCCCCTGCAATCCAAAATCATTTTCAAACTAGCTATAAAACACTAAATTTTCCAGCTATTCTTGTGCTTTATACTATTGTTCATTTCCCTCATATATTTAACAATAAGATGTGTTTATGTGGTTATATTTCATCAATCTGGCAACCCTTCCTGTTGACGTCAGTGTCCTGAGTGCAACACAAAGCGCACGCGAGAATGAAGAGCTGTGCTATTACTGTACGAACAATTTGTTTTGTTTTTTTTCTTTTCACTGGAGTTCGGTGATGTTTGTATTATTTCAAGTTGTAAAAAAAAAACAAAATTGTTCTCAGTATAACATCTAAACTTGTGTTTACTTGACCGCGTACACCAGCATAGCGTCACCGTCAAGGTCACGTGACCTGCCATTAGCTCACTCCAGTGTTTCAGAGCTGGACAAACTACCCAACTTCATTACTGAAGTCAAAGAACAGATCCCACTGGTCAAATGTGACTCCGATACAAGTGAAAATTGTCCAGTCAAGTTTTTACTTAAGTTAAAGTACAACCCCGATTCCAAAAAAGTTGGGACAAAGTACAAATTCGTAAATAAAAACGGAATGCAATGATGTGGAAGTTTCAAAATTCCATATTTTATTCAGAATAGAACATAGATGACATATCAAATGTTTAAACTGAGAAAATGTATCATTTAAAGAGAAAAATTAGGTGATTTTAAATTTCATGACAACAAACATCTCAAAAAAGTTGGGACAAGGCCATGTTTACCACTGTGAGACATCCCCTTTTCTCTTTACAACAGTCTGTAAACGTCTGGGGACTGAGGAGACAAGTTGCTCAAGTTTAGGGAGAGGAATGTTAACCCATTCTTGTCTAATGTAGGATTCTAGTTGCTCAACTGTCTTAGGTCTTTTTTGTTGTATCTTCCATTTTATGATGCGCCAAATGTTTTCTATGGGTGAAAGATCTGGACTGCAGGCTGGTCAGTTCAGTACCCGGACCCTTCTTCTACGCAGCCATGATGCTGTAATTGATGCAGTATGTGGTTTGGCATTGTCATGTTGGAAAATGCAAGGTCTCCCCTGAAAGAGACGTCGTCTGGATGGGAGCATATGTTGCTCTAGAACCTGGATATACCTTTCAGCATTGATGGTGTCTTTCCAGATGTGTAAGCTGCCCATGCCACATGCACTAATGCAACCCCGTACCATCAGAGATGCAGGCTTCTGAACTGAGCGCTGATAACAACTTGGGTCGTCCTTCTCCTCTTTAGTCCGAATGACACGGCGTCCCTGATTTCCATAAAGAACTTCAAATTTTGATTCATCTGACCACAGAACAGTTTTCCACTTTGCCACAGTCCATTTTAAATGAGCCTTGGCCCAGAGAAGACGTCTGCGCTTCTGGATCATGTTTAGATACGGCTTCTTCTTTGAACTATAGAGTTTTAGCTGGCAACAGCGGATGGCACGGTGAATTGTGTTCCCAGATAATGTTCTCTGGAAATATTCCTGAGCCCATTTTGTAATTTCCAATGCAGAAGCATGCCTGTATGTGATGCAGTGCCGTCTAAGGGCCCGAAGATCACAGGCACCCAGTATGGTTTTCCGGCCTTGACCCTTACGCACAGAGATTCTTCCAGATTCTCTGAATCTTTTGATGATATTATGCACTGTAGATGATGATATGTTCAAACTCTTTGCAATTTTACACTGTCGAACTCCTTTCTGATATTGCTCCACTATTTGTCGCCGCAGAATTAGGGGGATTGGTGATCCTCTTCCCATCTTTACTTCTGAGAGCCACTGCCACTCCAAGATGCTCTTTTTATACCCAGTCATGTTAATGACCTATTGCCAATTGACCTAATGAGTTGCAATTTGGTCCTCCAGCTGTTCCTTTTTTGTACCTTTAACTTTTCCAGCCTCTTATTGCCCCTGTCCCAACTTTTTTGAGATGTGTTGCTGTCATGAAATTTCAAATGAGCCAATATTTGGCATGAAATTTCAAAATGTCTCACTTTCGACATTTGATATGTTGTCTATGTTCTATTGTGAATACAATATCAGTTTTTGAGATTTGTAAATTATTGCATTCCGCTTTTATTTACAATTTGTACTTTGTCCCAACTTTTTTGGAATCAGGGTTGTATTAAAAGTACATTTTTTGTCAACGCATCGTTGTGTTATTGCCACAACACTTACAAAACCTAATGCCGCTACCAAAGACAGAAATGTGAATTCAGAAAATGAACGCATGCTGTGCCATCATGGTGGTTTAACGTTAAGCTAGCTAGTCAGTGAAACTCCACCTGACATGCTAGCAAACTCTTTTCAAACTTGAAATCATATTGGGTAGCTAACGTTACTAGAAAAGAAAGATTTCTGCATTCTTTATTTGGCAAGCTTATGCTAAAACATATTTCTGAAAGGACTTCAGATAAGTTAACGTTATTCGTGTTAGCGTAACTCCGTTTTTACATGCAGTGTCCAAGTTAACTAGCTACGTGTTAACGTTAGCCGTGGACAAGGCGATGTCAACTTGGTGGGCAATACAGTGACTGCAATTCAAATGAAGCTAGAGTTTGTCCTTTTGCACAGGGAACGTCACATTCACACAAAGCAGAGGGGTTTTGAATCACCCTGAAGGGGGTTATTTGGCAATACAGTGGCAGCGGCGGGGGGGTTAGGGTTCCATTCCAGCATAAGAACCTTATCCCATCTGTGAAACATGGTGGTGGTAGTAGTATCATGGTTTGGGCCTGTTTTGCTGCATCTGGGCCAGGACGGCTTGCCATCATTAATGGAACAATGAATTCTGAATTATACCAGTGAATTCTAAAGAAAAATGTCAAGGCATCTGTCCATGAACTGAATCTCAAGAGAAGGTGGGTCATGCAGCAAGTCAACGACCCTAAGCACACAAGTCATTCTACCAAAGAATGATTAAAGAAGAATAAAGTTAATGTTTTGTAATGGCCAAGTCAAAGTCCTGACCTTAATCCAATGGAAATATTGTGGAAGGACCTGAAGCGAGCAGTTCATGTGAGGAAACCCACCAACATCCCAGAGTTGAAGCTGTTCTGTATGGAGGAATGGGCTAAAATTCCTCCAAGCCGGTGTGCAGGACTGATCAACAGTTACCGCAAATGTTTAGTTGCAGTTATTGCTGCACAAGGGGGTCACACCAGGTACTGAAAGCAAAGGTTCACATACTTTTGCCACTCACAGATATGTAATATTGGATCATTTTCCTCAATAAATAAATGACCAAGTATAATATTTTTGTCTCATTTGTTTAACTGGGTTCTCTTCGTCTACTTTTAGGACTTGTGTGAAAATCTGATGTTTTAGGTCATATTTATGCAGAAATATAGAAAATTCTAAAGAGTTCACGAATTTTCAAGCACCACTGTACTTAGCATTATTCATGGGATTAAACATTCACCCAAACTTTCTAGATGTAAAACAGATTTTACAGTGGGTAGATATGACAAATCACGTTTTCACCAAAGCCTGAATGGTGTTGGTTACAATGGCATTTTAACTGCTAACAAAAAACATTTGTCCATTATCTCACTTTATGGTATAATTGTAACAACTTCAGTTTCCCCACCGTGTTGAAAGATGACAAGATGTTTTTCTCAGTAAGGCGGTCAGTGCTTCTGATAATACCATACAGAGTATATATTAAGAGCATATTATATTAGACATTTGGCTCTGATAAACTGGCCTGTGAAATGATCAGGACTCTGATTGAATCAATCAGCGCAGCTCATGAATAATAATTAAAAAAAAAAAAGACACTGAAAATGATCACTGAAAAAGTAGACTGGTGTCTTTATTAAAAAGAACTCAAAAGTACACCCTTCCATTTATTGTGAAGTACAGAGTAAAGTGGATAGTTTGCTTTGTGGATGAAATGCCCTGGCACTTTTTCACCAGTAGCTGGCAAACCAGTCCAGACAAAATGACTCAAGATTTCAAATTGTGTTAGTAGAAGTTGCCCATTTATACTGATTTCAGTCCTGTTTGTGGTTCAGGATGGAACTTGGGTCCGGTTTTCTCCACAGCACTATAAATCCTGCTCTGTGACAGCATTTATAATAGCAGCTCGTAATGCTTCTGGGAAACTCGACCCTGGTTAATCAGATCATATCATGTCCACCAACCACTGCATGTCAAAATCCCAAGCAAATACTGAATCCGTTTCCAAAAAAACAAAACAAAAACCCAATACGTAACTTTTAAATCTAGCAGCACACAAGGGCAACTTTTACCCACATAGCCATTATGAAGCAAATAAGACTGCAGCCATGAAGGAGAGGAAGAACTTTTTATGTCTGACATATGAGATGAGATGAGTGAGTCGGGTGTGGGTCAGTGCTGGAGAAGTGGGAGGAATGAAACTGTTCATTCACATCCGTGTCTGATCTTCACAAATCTCCCTCTGGTCCTTTCTTTCCCTTCCGGTTGGTCTGAGGAGGAGAAGAGGGAGAAGCTTTAGTTCATGTACTAGACATGTTTACTGAAAATACAGAAAGAAAGAATATTCGTCCAAGTAATCATATTTCTCTCTCAATAGATCAGTAGGGAAAGTATTTACATAAATACCACATTCCCCTGAGAATCTTACTAATTCTGCATGGCTACAGGCTGAACTATAACCCATGTCCGGGTTATATTATGGTCACAATTATGCATGACTGTATAATTTTCACTTCAATCACTGGTGCAACCTCATAACCTCCTGTCAGAAGTAACAAGCACTACGTTCACACTGCAGGCTGAAGTGACTCAAATCCGATTTTTTCGCCCATACGTGACCTGTATCCGATCTTTTATTGACAATATGAACGACACAGATCCGATTTTTTCAAATCCGACCCAGGCCGTTTGGATATGTGGTCCTAATTCCGATTCCTATCCGATCTTTTCATATGCGACTTCAGTCTGAACCGCCAGGTCGCATTCATCCGACTTACACGTCATCAACAAGCCACAAATGTCACTATTCTGCGCTGAAGTAGGCGGCGGGTCTCTCAAAAAAAGTTACAACAACATGGCTTTGATGTTCCTTTGAACGGAGGTTGCAGTCACTACCCCGCAGAACGCCTGAGCCAAAACCCTTGCCCTCTTCCTTCTCAACCTCCTCCTTAACATCAGGCTATTGTGCATGTTCTGGCTCCGTCGCAACAACAACTGCATCATCGCCAGGTACTCCATGCTGGCTACTGTCATACACAGGAAACTTTAGGTTACTTCCGTAAACACTGGCCATGCTCACTGCGTGTGACGTCGTCGTATCCTGCAATGCGCATGCGGAACACTTTTAGGTCGCTTTTCGTTCATGCTGAGGATCACATACAAGTCGCATATATTTGTTAATGTGAACGACCTCACAAAAAAATCGGATTTCACAAAAAAATCGGAATTGAGCATTAAGCCTTGCAGTGTGAACGTAGTGAAGGTGTTGGGGAGACGACGTGCCATTAAACAAAAATCACCTAAACCCTCTACATTGTAATTAAAAAAAAAAAAAAAATCACTAAACCTTGATGTGTGTGTTAACGCTAACATTTCTCAAGTCATCACACATCGATAAACAGTCAAGCTCATGACCTCTTGGTAGAGGTAGCCACGTTTTGGGCTAAAATATCCTGGTATTTAGTAATGGATTCTCCTGTCATTAACCTTCACCCACATAAAGCCTTTCGATGCAATCATAAATGATCCAACAATGAATATTACAGTGGGTACGGGAGCGTTTCCTTGTACAGAGTCCCGTCCAATCAGTGTGCAAATACAATGGTTTTTTTAACTGCTTAAGGCTTACTTACAACCCGCCGTACGTGCTGCTATGGGCAGTCTATGGTAAAAAAAAAAAAAAAAAAAAAATTGGCAAAAGCGTGCTTGAGACTTGCGCGACACTTGTGTGTGTTGAACGCCATAGAAGGTCACAGACTGCCCGTGGCAGAGGTGGACAAAGTACCCAACTTCATTACTTAAGTCAGAGTACAGATCCCGCTGGTCAAATGTTACTCTGATACAAGTGAAAGTTGTCCAGTCAAATTTTTACTTAAGTTAAAGTACTGAAGTACTTGCTTTTAAACATACTTAAGTATTAAAAGTACATTTTCTGTCAATGCATCGTTGTATTATTGCCACAACACAAAACCTAATGCTGTTACCAAAGACAGAAATGTGAATTCACAAAATGAACGCATGCTGCGCCATCATGGTGGTTTAACGTTAAGCTAGCTAGTCAGTGAAACTCCACCTGACATGCTAGCAAACTCTTTTCAAACTTGAAATCATATTGTGTAGCTAACGCTACTTGAAAAGAACGATTTCTACATTCTGTTTGTTTGGCAAGATTATGCTAAAACATATTTCTGAAAGGACTTCAGATAAGGGCGGCATGGTGGTGTAGTGGTTAGCACTGTCGCCTCACAGCAAGAAGGTCCGGGTTCGAGCCCCGTGGCCGGCGAGGGCCTTTCTGTGCAGAGTTTGCATGTTCTCCCCGTGTCCGCGTGGGTTTCCTCCGGGTGCTCCGGTTTCCCCCACAGTCCAAAGACATGCAGGTTAGGTTAACTGGTGACTCTAAATTGACCGTAGGTGTGAATGTGAGTGTGAATGGTTGTCTGTGTCTATGTGTCAGCCCTGTGATGACCTGGCGACTTGTCCAGGGTGTACCCCGCCTTTCGCCCGTAGTCAGCTGGGATAGGCTCCAGCTTGCCTGCGACCCTGTAGAACAGGATAAAGCGGCTAGAGATAATGAGATGAGACTTCAGATAAGTTAATGTTATTCATCTTAGCGTAACTCCTGTTTTTACATGCTAACTAACAGTGTACAAGTTAACTAGCTATGTGTAAACATTAGCCGTGGACAAGGCGATGGCAACTTGGCGGGCAAATCCATAGAAAGTCATTTGACTAAGCAGACTGCATAGCTATTGCAACGTTATCGCTAGCTCCGAAAGTACAAACAACTTCACTGCAAGCTTTCTCTTGGAATAAAACGTTTACATCCCTCAATCAGGGCTCTACACCAACTTTTTTTTTCAGGAGCACACGTGCTCCTAAGTTAAAAATTTTAGGAGCACAGGGGAAAAAAATGGGGGCACAAGCACAAGTAGGTTTTCATTTTAGAGGTTTATTGCAGCACAAACCTTAGACACAACAACACATAAAACGCAAAATTCAATTGAGAATGAATGAATGAACGAATGAATAAAATGAATAACGAACAACTGAATGAATGAACAAACAGTAGCTAAACAGAGAGCAGAGCTCAGCAGAGCTAACATCATCAAGGACAGCTCCCACCCTGGCTCGGAGTTCTTTGACTTGCTGCCCTCAGGCAGGCGTTATAGGTGCATCAAAGCAAGGACCAACAGACTCAAAAACAGTTTTTTCCCACAGGCCATAACCACCTTGAACAATTAGCTTTTTTCACATTACGTCACTTGCAGGGGAACTCACATCCGTTTTCAGCCTTTTGAATGGAAGAAGAGGTATACGGCGGCAACATATGTGACCCCTCACCGAATCCAGGGACACATGTTGGCCGAAATGAATCCGAGGTAATCGCAAAAGAAGCATTTTTTTTTTTTAATTTGTGATTTTTGGTTTTTTTCCATCATGTGCAAGTTGAGATCTTGAAGAATGCAATCAGTATTTCAGATAATAGATTGTTTTGTTGGAAAAGCATACATTTTTTGTTGCAAATTGTCTCGTTTTTGTCAGGACTGTAGCCTGCTGGGGGGTGTGGGTAAATTACCATATGGGCCATTCACGTGATGATTTAAGTCTTTTGTTTTTTTTTCTGCGAATCAGCTGTATGAGCCGAGCTGAGCGCATGGCTACGTAACTGCATACAGGCGTGTGATTTCACTATGGAATGAGCAAGCTAAACAGAGCGCAGAGGAGCTGAAACACCGCGAAGCAAACAGACACACGGTATTTACATCGGAGATAACCATTTCTAGCAAAAAAAACCCGCAACCTCGTTTTCCAGATTGAATGGAATACTTGAATGATCGGATGATACACGGACCGTTCTAGGATTACATTCCATCGGAGGCATTGGTGTGTGCAAGGCGCCGTTTCTCTTTCTGATGGAGTAAGTTTATTAATCTAAGGCTGTGTGGTTATTTTTGCATGTAACGGAGAGTGTTGTGGTTTGGTTAAGCCTAGGTCACAACCGGACGTACGATTTTTTGGCCGTGTGATTTTTGGCGTTTCCCAAATCACTGCGTTTTTTTTTTTTTGTTCGTGGAGAAAGACGCGCGTTGGCCGTTAGTTTGTCTTGCAACCTGAAAAAAACGTAAGCGCCCGTAGAGTTTGTTTGACATGACAAAGAACCTCTGCGGCCGGTCTGCGGCTCGAAAATCAGCACATCACACACGCGCTCTCGTGCTTTTCACACACGCGCTCTCCGTGCGTTTTTTGCATGTAGACCGGCCGTAGGAGCACGGTACGGCCGGTTGTGACCGAGGCTTTACATGAAACTAGCGTTGTGTTAGTTGTGTCATCATCGTGCTCTCTTTCTTTCTTACGGTGTGAGTAATTTTTCAACCACAAAACGTTAAAGTATACTTTAGGACTTATTTTTGTACTTCATAATTGTGTTGGGCATACTTTGCATGGAAGGAAAATTGACGTGGTGATCTTTGTTTACATGAAAGTAGTATCGTGCTAGCTCGTAGGGGGTAGGGCTTTCCTTAATATCATGCAAATGAGCACCATTATGTGCACGCCCTGCACCCGGAGTAGCTGAGATGGAAAACTTTGAGGGCGATTTTCTCCCTTTTCTGTTTTAAGTAGTATACACTTTCAAAAGGCCACACATTCTTCAAATATTGTCAGATCTCCACATGGAAGGCATCATTGGAAAGCTTAGAAACTGTACTTTCTGAATCTGTCAATAACTCAAAATGCCCCTGGGCAGACATGTGTCCCTGGATTCTGTGATCTGCCACATATGTTAACAAAACTGTGTCATTCACAGATAAGATTGATGATAATATTGCGCATTGCTGTTTATTATTACGTATTGTTAGCGACCATTCCAGTCACCTATCTGCCTTGTTTTGGAAAGGAAGTTTACTGACTTTCTATGGTTGCTACTTGTTAGCCAGCAGATTAGCATGCCGCCTCTTCTTCCATTCAAAAGGCTGAAAACGGATGTGAGGTTCTTCTGCAAGTGACGTAATGTGAAAAAGGCTAATTACATACACTGACTGATGCCACTTCTGGCAGGTGCAACAATGCACCAACAAGGACCTAAAAGGACAATATTCTCACACTTACCTGATACAGTGCAATACTTATTACAGTGCAACCTCACAGAGCAACTTTTTAGTTTTTATAGCTTTTGTATATTTTATATTTCTACACTTTTACATCCATACCCAATACAATGCAATACCAAATACAGTGCGATATCCTGAGTTTTGTAGCTGAACTGAGTTTCTATAACTAATGTGCAATTAACATCTGCACCTCAACATGCCCAGCTGTGTATATATATTCTTTGTTTTTCTGCTGTGTTGTGACGTGCACCATTTGTATATACTGTATATTTGTTTTTCTGCTGTGTTGTACGTTCCCATCTAAATGTTTGCACTGGGGTGTGTGCTTTCCATCTCATTATATAATTTTCCTGCACCTTCTCCCGTTCTAGCTTTCTTCACTACACTTTCTTCCTCGTCTGTTCTTTTATTCTTGTTTCCACCATCATTGCTTTTAAAAAACGCCGTTATTCTCTGCATAGCGAATATATTTCTCAGCTCGGTCCGAACCAGCTCTCAGTTATCTCTCAGTTGAATGATCTGATGAATTCCTAAAAAGCACTTTTCCCACCTAATGCCACACCCACAACATACAACCGTGGGAAAGAGGGGCAATCACAGAAAGATGTGGCAGAACGGCAAAAAAATGTAACTCCCCCCCGGTTACCATGGGAACCACCGCAGGTGCAAGACAGGGGCAATGCACGCAACTACAGCCAGGGAGCAAGGCGCAGGCAGAACACACACACACACGCACCTACACAACACTGAACACACACACTTGCAACAATACAGGCCGTTACTTGTTACACTATATTAGGTAGGCTATCCAGCGCTGGATTTGCATACTTTGCAGTTTAACGTTTGATTTTAGAATGTTAAACTCGTCGCGTCTGTGCTCAGTGCTTTCCTAAATTGTCGGCTGCAAGAAGCCCTCGCACGAATGCGCATTTTTTTTCTTCGTCGTTCGCATGCCGAAAAATTCGCTCGCAAATGCAAGTGAAATGTGCGCACTGTAGAGCCCTGCCCTCAATATGCTTCTGCAGGTTGCATATTGTATTGCATACATGTAGGCTGTGATGTGGTTTGTTTTCAGCAAACAAAGCAACCCTTTAAAACGAAACGACTCTTTAATCCTTTCAGAAAACTGAAACATGGGTTCTAGGTATGGCCATGAGTGCGTGCGTGCGTTCCCCAGAAGAACCGCCTCCTTCCATTCTGCCATCAACTGATCGTGTTCAAATAACGCTGCTGAGAAATCATTGATCTTGATTTTATACAGTCTATGGATGTGACGTGACCCGAGTGATTACTGATCGGCTGTCTCAGTGTCACCGATGAAAAAACCATCACGTTTTAGAAAAAAGAAAAAAAAACATCCACTTTCAAAGCTGCTTCATAGTAACGAGGACCTTGATAGAAATGTAGTGGAGTGAAAAGTACGATATTTGCCTTTCAAATGTAGTGAAGTTAAAGTCATAAGTTTCAAAAAAAAAAAACCCTCAAGTACAGATACTCAAAAAGTGTACTTAAGTACAGAACTCAAGTAAATGTACTTCGTTACTGTCCACCTTTGGCCCGTGGAGACTTTTGGTCCTACACATGCAAATTCTACAGGTCTTGCGAAAAATCAAGAACGCATACGCTACGTACGGGACCCGTACACCTTTTGTACGCCTGAACCAAGTCAGCAGTGCGGCTAGTAGGGGCTTTGCAATGACCATAAGATGCACGAGTGACGTGCCTCAGAAGTACTACACAAGTATTCCACACTTGCTGTTTGTGCGGCTCGCAAGACAGAAGTACATCTCACTTTCTACCCCATGTGTGGTGTGCACACGACCCGCACGCAACACAAGGGGCAAGACTCTGGGTGTATATATATATTATTAGTGCTGTCAAAAATGTCGCGTTATTAACGCGTTAACTTGACTAAATTTTAACGGCGATAATTTTTTTATCACGAGATTAACGCTCTGTGACATGATGCCACGCCCCGCACAGCCAGAGTCCTCTGCCCTCCCCCGAAGCACCACGGTGCTCGGCTTAGGTTTCGTTTTCCCATTGGCGGCTCCAGCCCCACTTTGCAGTGGCTGTGACAAGACGTGTTATGCTCTGCAATTTAAAAAAAAAAAAAAAAAAAACAAACAAAAAAAAAACATTGGTACAACCAGTGTTCGAACTATGCCGATATTTTCGGGGGGGCCCATTATTTTCCCTTGGGGTGGGGGGTGGGCTTGCGCTTGTCTCAGAGCGCGGCTCTCCATCGCGCGCTCACTTCGGATATGCAAATGCTTCCCGTTACACACAATTGCTATGTCAATAAACATCATTTTGCCAATATTTTAGAGACCCCCCAACATTTCCCAAATCATGTTTTCAAGGGATCTCATGTCTGTTTCAGGGGATCTCGGATCCCCCATGTACCCCCGTAGTTCGAACGGTAAGCAAGCCCATTCACTTTTTTATGCTGATAAGAGAATTACAATGGTTTTTCATGTGACAAAAATGTGCGATTAAATTGCGATTAATCGCGAGTTAACTATGACAGTCGCGACATTAATCGCGATTAAATATTTTAATCAAAATCCATTGAAACCTCAGTTACCCCTTTTCCACCAAATCAGTTCCAGGGCTAGTTCAGGGCTAACCTGGGAAATCCCATGCTGCTTTGCACAATCATTCCGATCTGAAAAGACAGCATGGAAACTATGGTCTAAAGGCTCGCCTGAGTTAGGGAGCCAATCAGAGAGTGGGGAGGGGTGGAAAGACGGTGACGCGTACTACTCGACAAACGGAAGCTTGTAGTTTATTTGGGACTGTTTACGGATCACATTTAACATGGCGGCGAGCGATACGAACCAAACTTTCGATCAAGCTTTAGACACTGTTCTGAATAGTTTAGAGCGAAAGTTTGTTTTAAAAAAAGAACAGCGTTTGGCGTTACAGTCTTTCTTCGCCTCTTCGTCGCTCTAACTACGTCACCGGGTACAACTGCCATGATTGGCCATGGGCTACGTATACGCCAAATGATAGACATTCGCAACGTCCAATAAACGGCCGTTGACGATCGTAAACCACACCTCCCCTACGAGAAATTCAATAGGCGGATTCCAGACCATATTTCACTTGTGATATGGTCTGGTGTTAACCAGACTAGTTCGGGGCTGGTTCACAACTCGTTCAACTTGCGAGCCAGCTGAGAACCAGTTTGCTTTTCCATAGCTCGCGGTGCTAAGGGAAGACACGTCATTACGTCACTGTATACGTCATTACGTCGCTGCATACGTCAGTTACGTCGCTACGTTTGCATAAACCTTGGCGCAAATATCGAAGCAAAAACAACACGGAAGAAGCAGCAGCAGCAGCAACAACAACAACAATAATAATAATAATGGATGACTTCGCGTTTGTACAGCTGCTGCTTCTCATCGCTTAAAAATGGCGATCTTTCGCGGTCTTGTTATTGTTGTTGGTCTTAACAACTCCGCCCCCCGCTGACGTAAGCGTTTTTTTCCTCTGGCCCAGCAGAGAGTTGGTGCTAGCCTGGAACCGGTTTTTCTGGCCCCAGAGCCAGTTCTTTGTCAGTGGAAACAGAAAACCCGGTTCCAAACTAAGCACTGGCCCCGAACCAGCCCTGGAACTGCTTTGGTGGAAAAGGGGCAAGTGAGGAGTATCGATTCTCCTGAAAGTTTGTTCATCGGCCTAATTAGCAACTTGTTAATGAGAAGTCACAAAACCAGGGAGTAACTTTTGTGATTAGATCTTCCAAATGAAACAAATCAGAATCAAAATCCATTGAAAACTCAGTGAAGAGTAGCGATTTTTGTGGATGGATGAACAGACGCTGCGTAAGCAGGTTATAAAAAGCCAATGAGAAATGAAGGGGAGAAAAAAAAGGAAAAAAAAAAAACCCTAGCACTTCCTTCTGATGATCGAGCTGCTCTTACTGTTGTTTCTGCAAAATAAGTTTGTTTTGGTTCTGAATGTGCAGGGGAAAGCACTCTTTGACAGCGCTTATTCCGTGGAAGACTGATTCACACGGTACTTACTTGATGTTTCGGTTGTTCTGACTGCAGTCCCTTCACCTTCGACCTCTCCTGTTCTAAGGACACATGCAGCAACGTCACCTGAGCAAAGGAAACAAAACATTTTTTTTTTTACTCATTATAAAAGTTCAGCTAACAATCTTCAAATGTACGTCCCGCTTGCGACATGGACAAAAACAGCACTGCAGAAGTCATTCCTGACCCTTCATGTGATGAAATCACAGTGCACATACCTGTTTTGTCAGTTCCTCTTTTATATTCAAAAGCTCCTCTACTTGCTGCAAGATTTCCGCTTTGTCCTTCACTGAATGAGACATTTATTGCAGTGTAAATGCATTAGAAAGGTTTGACGGAGCCTGCGTGATTTAATTTTACAATTGTTCCCATCCCGCTAGCGCTGTATAATATGATTGAGTGCATGGGTGCGTACTGCGTACTTACTCTCTCCTTGTTGGAGCATCTTGAGTAACTGGGCATTTCTTGCCTTCACTTCTTTATATCTCTCCTGAAAAAGAAAGAAAAACAAACAGAAATCCAAACCAGAACGTGAAGGACGTAGTCGCTCGTCTGGGACGACCGAAACACCAAACAGAACTGAAATGTGACAGAGGACCGGCCTCCACGACAAAAGGACTACATTTTGTTCCCCAACGGAACATCGATCAGAACTGAATTCGCATGATCAATGAGAGAGGGGATACAATTCTACTCAGTAGAAAATGTGTTAAGTTGACCTAATGACTAATTTGTTAGCAAAACACGGACAATCCGATGACCAAGTGTTGTGCAGACGGTCTAGTTCTTTCAAATAAAACAATCAGAACTGAAATCCATTGAGAACTGATGGAGGGAGGAGACATGATTTAACTGAAAATAAACAAAAGCTGTAAACAAATTGTTGAAAAATTGGTCATTTGTTTGTTGATTTTGTTGTAAACTTTATTTTCAGTTAAATTGTGTCTCCTCCCTCCCTCAGTTCTTAATGAATTTCAGTTCTGATTGTTTTATTTGAAAGAACTAGACCTTCTGCACAACACTTGGTCATTGGATCGTCAAATTTTTGCTAATGAACTGCTAACTAGGTCAACTTCACAATTTTTGGAGTTTTCAGTTCTGATCGATGATTTGGGTAGATCCTCCCTCAGGGAACAAAATCAACAAACAATTGACCAGTTTTTGTTCCCTGAGGGAGGATCTACCCAAATCATCGATCAGAACTGAAAACTCCAAAAATCGTGAAGTTGACCTAGTTAGCAGTTCATTAGCAAAAATTTGACGATCCAATGACCAAGTGTTGTGCAGAAGGTCTAGTTCTTTCAAATAAAACAATCAGAACTGAAATTCATTAAGAACTGAGGGAGGGAGGAGACACAATTTAATTGAAAATAAAAGTTGTAAACAAACTGTTTACAACAGGAAAACAAAACCACGTTTTGTTCTTCAAGGAAAGATCTACCCAAATCATTGATCAGAACTGGAACTGGATGAGAAATGAGAGAGGAGATAAAATTTTAGTGAGAGGCCTGAAAAATTCATTAATTTGGCCTAATTACTAACAATTGGACCAAACAACCAAGTTGAACCAAGTTTTGTGCAGAATGAGGAGTTCTTTCAAACCAAACAAACAATCGGAACGGAAATCCGTGGAGAACTGACGGAGGAGATACGATTTAACTGAATTGTGGACGACGGATGCCACGCCATGGCAACAACTCATCAGCCTTATGGCCAGATGAGCTAAACAAACTTATTTTAACGTAATCACTTGTCACTGAAATGAGTAGGACCTGTAACTCTCAGTTATCTAAACAAAGAAATTATACACACACACACACACACAAACAGTATAATATCCTTAAGCTACTGACTAACATTTACAACCTTCAGATGCCTATTATTAAAATATCAGAATTTAATATACTTGCAGATGACTCAAATCTTTTTCATTCTCATAAAAATTTATCAACTCTACAAAAAGAACTTAACACCGAACTTAAAAATGTTGTTCACTGGCTCTGTGTAAATAAGCTTTCTCTCAATAATGATAAATCTAACTTTGTCCTGTTTCATTCCCACCAAAAGGAGATTAATTATCCATTTTCCTCGTCAATAAACGGTTAATTTATTAAGCAAGAGAAATTTGTTAAAGGTCCCATGGCATGAAATTTTCACTTTGAGGTTTTTTAACGTTAAAATGAGTTCCTCTGACCTTCATAAGTCACCCCAGTGGCTAGAAATTTCATAATGTGTAAACCAAACTCTGCCCAACATTTGAGAATGGCGCGTCAAAACGGCGCGTTGATAAGCTCTTCCCTTTACTACGTCAGCAAGGGAGATGATCCCCACGCCCCCCCTCTGGATTCCCACCCACTGTATGGATTGCCCCGCCCAGCTCAAAAGTTGCCACCAAACATGGAAGTTGCGCTGTACATGGATGTGACAACACAGAAAGGAGTCTGTTTTTACTGCCGACGGGAGAGCCCCTGAAGACGCAGTGGCTTAATTTTATTTACTCCAATAATACGCCGTCGAGTCTACCTAAGACGGTGTATGTTTGTCGGAAGCATTTTCCTGAGGAATGTTTCCACAACTTGGGACAGTACAGGGCAGGTTTTGCACATCAACGGTTACTGAAGCCTGGGTCCGTACCAAGCATCCCTGCCGCATCAGCAACAAACACCGAACAAGTAAGTGTATAACTGTTAAGTTGTTTTGCTGTGTTTTAAAATCGGTGCCACGTTAGCCTTGCAATGGCTACATTAGCTGTGCGGCTAACCGCTTCCTGCAGTTAGCCAGGTACTTTGCGCTACAAAACCAAAAAGCATGCAGCATGCTCTGTTATAATAGCCAATCAAAACAGTTTTTACAAAGACACCCACATTCTTTTTTTTAAGTCACTCGTTCATTTTATTTGTTTGTTTGTTCAGTAAAAACCCAAACATTTGTTGAATTTATTTTATTTCCTCGCGTCGCACCTTAATGACGTCAGCGCGCGGTATTTTTCCCTTCGCGGTTTGTTCCTTCTCTCTTGCCATAGTAAGACACCCACATCCACTTGTTCTGACCCACTGGAGGTAGCGTCACAGTGCTGTTAGCCAATCAGAGGTAACACGTTTACATGTCATGAATATTAATGATAAGACCCACCCCCACCCTCTACCCTTCCCCGCCTCCTGCTTCTCATTAGCAAAACGACGCACTGGGAAAAGCGCTGAAATGGGGCTCTCTCCCAGGAGGCTATATCTACATGCCGAGGGTTCATTTCGAGAAAGGCTGCGGATATAACATCCGGAAACCTCCACGAGCCCGTTTAAAGCATCAACAAACCACCATGCCATGGGACCTTTAAAATACCTACGGATCATAATTGATTCAAATATAACATGGAAACCACATATTCAGGAAATCTCAAAGATGATCAGGCACAGCATTGGCATTCTATCCAAAATCCGTCATTATGTAAACTCTAAAATTCTCACCCAACTTTATTACTCACTGATTTATCCTTATTTAACGTATGGCATATTAGTCTGGGGAACTGTTTATAAAACAACACTTCAACTCTTAATAACGTTACAAAAAAGGGCCATTTGCATTATTAATTTTCCAGCTTTTGACGCTCACTCATCTCCAACCTTTAAAAAGTTTCAACTTCTTAAACTCACTGACTTATCTTTCCTTCACACACCTCTTTTCATGCGACAATATTACTCAAATGAACTTCCTGTTGTCTTTGACTCCTTTTTCATTTCATTATCAACAAAACACGATTATCGAACAAGACTTGCCGCTAAGCGATCTTAATATTTACTAAAAGTACGTACAAATTTTGGTAATTTTAATATCAGGTTCACAGGAGTTAAAGTGTGGAACTCTCTAGATCTCGCCAACAAACAGTTACCCAAAAGAGCATTCAAGAAAAAAATAATCACATTTTTTTTTCTAGCTACTGACAAGCCAATTCAATTCATACGAATATCTCATCCTACTGCCGGCTTCTTTCGTCTAGTCTCATCATGATGTTTTTTTCTTCCCCTTTGTGTGCGTATATACGTTTGAAATAATTTTTTTTTTTAAATCAACGCTCACCTCTCAGCCTAGGAAGCCCTAGCTAGATTAGCTTTCAAGTTATTCTAGGGCTTCCTGCACCTCTTTCCAAATTATATTTACATATCCCCTTTTTTTCCCCTACTAAAATTCATAGTTCTGGTTTTCACTTAGTTTATTGATATCACTTTTTTTTCTTTCTTAGTTATATTTTAGTGTTATGCTTAGAGGTGTAAAGAAAATAAAACGTTGTTGTTGTTGCTGAGCATGTCAATTTTAATGTGTTTATTTGCCCCACATTGTAATCTGCTTGGTTCAGGAGGGGGATTGGTGTTACTTCTTACCTCCCACTGAGAAATGGTTTTCTTCAATTTTTCTATTTCCTGGTCTTTCTTTTCTAACTGAAACTTTAACTGTTCAGTTCTTACATCCTGAGAGGAGGAAAGAGAAAGAACATGTTAATAATTAGGCAAAATCCAAGGAGAGAGAGAGAGAGAATACAGAAAATATCTGACCACAAAAACCTAAGCATATGTTTGTGACTGTTTCAGAAGTGTGTAGGAAGCAGTGAGGCAAAAGCCTGGTG
The DNA here is from genome assembly GCF_027579695.1 of Neoarius graeffei. Taxonomy (NCBI): domain Eukaryota; kingdom Metazoa; phylum Chordata; class Actinopteri; order Siluriformes; family Ariidae; genus Neoarius; species Neoarius graeffei. The sequence goes on along the minus strand of NC_083578.1, from coordinate 17,975,017 downwards.
TGACCAAAATCACAACAGCCCTGCCTTCCTTTTCTCTATTGGCTCAAACAGCCAAACCTTTGTGAGCCAATAGTTCACCAGGTCAGAGTTCACCAGGATAAAAATTGATGCAAAGCATTTACTACCTGAAACAAATGTGCATCTTTTACACCCTGAGCCCTTTCCCCTTCAGTGAACAGGATGAATTTTAATCACCTTTGTCTCTCCCATGTCAGCAGAACACAGTAGAAAACCATAAATCCCACAGCTAAACTGTACACTTTGGCACAATTTTAATGAATAATCAGGGCTCGAAATTCTTTTTTTTTTTTCACCAGCCAGCCAGACTAGTTACCTTCCAAAGTAACTAGCCAAACAGAAAATCAACTAGCCAAAATTTGTTCATGTATGAATTTTACTTCTGTCAAAAATAACGCAAAAGAGAGTAGTTACCATTGTTCATGATTAATGTGCATTTATTTCAAGACCCGAGTATTTTGATACTGTTGTTAAATACATAAATGAGAACAACACAGAGCACCATAATATACAACCCCGATTCCAAAAAAGTTGGGACAAAGTACAAATTGTAAATAAAAATGGAATGCAATGATGTGGAAGTTTCAAAATTCCATATTTTATTCAGAATAGAACATAGATGACATATCAAATGTTTAAACTGAGAAAATGTATCATTTAAAGGGAAAAATTAGGTGATTTTAAATTTCATGACAACAACACATCTCAAAAAAGTTGGTACAAGGCCATGTTTACCACTGAGACATATCCCCTTTTCTCTTTACAACAGTCTGTAAACGTCTGGGGACTGAGGAGACAAGTTGCTCAAGTTTAGGGATAGGAATGTTAACCCATTCTTGTCAAATGTAGGATTCTAGTTGCTCAACTGTCTTAGGTCTTTTTTGTCGTATCTTCCGTTTTATGATGCGCCAAATGTTTTCTATGGGTGAAAGATCTGGACTGCAGGCTGGCCAGTTCAGTACCCGGACCCTTCTTCTACGCAGCCATGATGCTGTAATTGATGCAGTATGTGGTTTGGCATTGTCATGTTGGAAAATGCAAGGTCTTCCCTGAAAGAGACGTCATCTGGATGGGAGCATATGTTGCTCTAGAACCTGGATATACCTTTCAGCATTGATGGCGTCTTTCCAGATGTGTAAGCTGCCCATGCCACACGCACTAATGCAACCCCATACCATCAGAGATGCAGGCTTCTGAACTGAGCGCTGATAACAACTCGGGTCGTCCTTCTCCTCTTTAGTCCGAATGACACGGCGTCCCTGATTTCCATAAAGAACTTCAAATTTTGATTCATCTGACCACAGAACAGTTTTCCAATTTGCCACAGTCCATTTTAAATGAGCCTTGGCCCAGAGAAGACGTCTGCGCTTCTGGATCATGTTTAGATACAGCTTCTTCTTTGAACTATAGAGTTTTAGCTGGCAACGGCGGATGGCACGGTGAATTGTGTTCACAGATAATGTTCTCTGGAAATATTCCTGAGCCCATTTTGTGCTCAAAATGCTCTTTTTATACCCAGTCATGTTAATGACCTATTGCCAATTGACCTAATGAGTTGCAATTTGGTCCTCCAGCTGTTCCTTTTTTGTACCTTTAACTTTTCCAGCCTCTTATTGCCCCTGTCCCAACTTTTTTGAGATGTGTTGCTGTCATGAAATTTCAAATGAGCCAATATTTGGCATGAAATTTCAAAATGTCTCACTTTCAACATTTGATATGTTGTCTATGTTCTATTGTGAATACAATATCAGTTTTTGAGATTTGTAAATTATTGCATTCCGTTTTTATTTACAATTTGTACTTTGTCCCAACTTTTTTGGAATCGGGGTTGTAATAACAAATAATATATTGGAAAACTTGGCAACTTGGTGTATGAGTATTGAAAACAAATATACTTACTATCATGACTATAGCACCCAAAATATGTCCAACATGCTTTCTGTATTTAACCATTTATGAGCGAGAAAGCATTAGGAGCTTCATATCGACTAGGAATCAACTTGAAAAAAATTAATTCTTCCATAAAAATCGTATCGCAGCCGAGGCCTACCCTGCTCCCACGTTTGCTTATAAGTCCTTTGTCGTTTCTCCTCTTCAGACCGAGGTCGCTTTGTCCCCGTCTCTGGCGGTTTCTGTACACCTTTCAGAAAATTCCACATCGCAACGTAGCTTTGGCAGATGTAGATGTAAACAACAACAAAAACACGTGTTTAAATGGGCAATAACGTGGCCACATCTATTGAATTTGATAATGTGATGTGGCAGTGAAGGCGTGGCCAAGCGTCGGTCTGTGAATGGAGGGCGGAGTCAGGGAAGGTAAGTGGTGGAATCATTGCACCTGATGGGAATTAACCTGTGTTTGTGTATCTTCCCCAGTGACTGCGCCCTTTAAAAGGAGAGGAGAGCAGAGAAAGGGCGCTCTCTCTCCCCAACCAGAACACGTGTGTGCGTGCGTGCGTGGCTGGGAAGTGATAAAAGGCTGAAAAGCTAGCAATAAATAGTTCATTGAGAACTCCGTTCTGGCCTGCCGTGCTTCTGTGCTCCACCCACCTGGTCCAATACTACACTTGATTACAGCGATATTCAACGAGATGCGTTATATGCATGCGCAGTAGTGAAAAAACCGACAGCCTGACTTGTACACGATATGATTCGGAATTCTTCGGTAGTTTCCGTCCCGCCGATAAACACATCGATTAACACAGACACGGCACGCACTTAATATGTGGCGGCTTTAGTTGACGGTGTGTCTGAATCTTCGCTTCATATATATTTTTTATTTTCAACTAGCCAACCGGGCTGGCGAGTGACAGGAATTACCTGCCAAATTAAAAATTAAGTTGCCTCGGGCGACCGGACCACCGCGAATTTCGAGCCCTGATAATATTCCAATCCACAAGGTGTTTTATATGCGTTCGAGGCTTAAATGTATGAATCACACACTGTACTAAGTGGGATCTCTGGTGAATCTCTGCTCAACACTTCTACAAACACTCATCCTTGACATGCGAGTTAGATTTCAAGTGCTTTTAAACTTCATGACCACCTGACCCTGTCTCTGACCTGTTCTTGTTCAGAGGAGGTGTTAAGCTCTTGGCCTGCGCTGCAGCTATACTGCTCTCGACGCTTGTCTCTCTGTACGATTCGGTTTACGTCGTCCTCCAGTTGGTTAAAGAATCTCTTTTCGTGCACCGATGGGTTTGCAGGCTTTGGCTCCTGAGAGAGAGAGAGGGAGAGAGAGAGAGAGAGAGAGATGCCACTTAACACAACTACACACCTCACTACAGTGACATCATTCACGCAAACTCTTAAATCAGGGTTCATTACACCTCAGCTAAAACGCAAGCCTGATCTTTTATATGTAGGAATCCCAATCCTGATTATTTACAACAGAATTTTAATTGTTACACAGCGACTGATTTTTAACATCAATTCCCGTCCCTTGTAGTTGTACCTAACTACACTGAAACTCACCTCTCTCTCTGACCTCTTACTCGGCGGATCTGCAACAGAAAGGCTCAGTTAGCACTTCAAACTCGCATCTCTCTCTCTCTCACGCATACACAAACAAACAAAACTCACTCTCACCCATGTTTCCCTCCTGCTGAAAGTCTTTCAGAGATACCGTGATGCGTTTATCTTTCCCTTGTTGATTCTTTTTCTTCTCTTTCTTCCCTCCTCCTCCTTTGGCTTTGGGTGATGCGTTCTCGGTGCTCACAGCATCCTGCACACAGCCATGTCAACTAATCAAAACCAGAAATATATTTCTGTATTAAGAAATGATTATTTTTAAAATATATTTGATTGAACCGTCTTCAGTTGCTGTTATCGAAAGCAATAAACAAGACCCAATTTCTATCAAGGTTATATGAATTTTCTAGCTTACAGCTTGTCAAAGCAAGCTGAGGAAGATCATCAAAACTTTCAATCAATCCCAAATTTGGGTTTATAAATAGAAGGAATTAGATCACTGTTTGAATCTGTGTGTGTGTGTGTGTGTGTGTGTGTGGGGGGGGGGGGGGGGGGGGGGGAATTATATACTAAGTAACTTTAAAAACGCACAATGGAATTCAACACGATATCACTTTAGATCCATGCATATATTTGAAATTTATGATATTGTATGTAATGCACACACATCTTGAAACATCGATAAAGGACATTTATTGTCAAACTCAAGAATTAATTCACAATAAAAAAATTCAAAGTGACAGTTGGTCCATGTTCGGACCGTCATGCTGGAGATTCTGGGTCTGTGTCGTCCAGGGGTCTCAGCAGCAGTGACTGAGGGTGTCGGGAATCTGTCACGGAGGTGAGCTAGCCTGATGTGCTGATCCTGAACTGGCGTCGTGACTCGAGGCTGACCAGGGCGTGGACGATCCCTGGTGCTCCCTGTCTGTCTGTAACGCTGACTCAAACGGGAAATGGTCGAATGATAAACACCGAAGTGCCGGGCGACCTCTGTCTGTGTACTTCCGGCACGCAACATCCCGATGGCCTGTTCACATTGATTTTGGCTTAGGCGTGGCATCTTCAATAATGACAATTTTCCCATCATTTCCCCCGGGTATTTATAGGCAAGATTGTGTGTGTACAGTGTATGCAAAATTTGTTTGAAAATTAAAGCCTGTCCATGTCATTGACTACCCGAGTCATATTGTACGTTATTGAGTACAACTCCCTTAAATTCTGATTTGAGCACAGATTTGGAACTTATTCGGGCGGAACGAAGTTATTTTTCCATTGTGATATATTTATTAACCCCGCCGACGGTAGTCGGAGGGGTTATTATTTTCACCTGCGTCAGTCTGTGTGTGTGTGTGTGTGTGTGTGTGTGTGTGTGTGTGTGTGTGTGTGTGTATCTGTCTGTCTGTCTGCAAGATATCTCAAGAACCAATGGATCGATTTGGACCAAATTTTGTACGTGTTGCCAATCACCCAGGAAGGAAACCATTAAATTTTGGAGGTCAAAGGTCAAGGTCATGGCAGAACTTCGAAATTTTCGCCCAATGTATTTTAATAGGGAAAAGGCGGGGTTTGCACTCTAACGAGTGTCCCTGTCTAGTTTTCTTCTTGAGATAAACTCAGCACGAATTCAGCACGTTTTATCAATGTGCGTTTTTAAAGTTACTTAGTGTATATTACAGTGTATACAGGTCAAGCCGGAAAGTCTGTACACTCCTTTCACCTTCTCCACGTTTTATTACGTTATAGACTTATTCTACAATAGATTGAGTTTATTTTTTGCCTCAAACATCTACACGCAATCGCCAATAATTACGAAGTGAAAACAGGTTTTTAGAAAATACACAATTTTATTTTACTGACAAAAATAAGTTATTTAGGGGTTACATATCTGTACACACCCTTAGCCTAATACTTGGTTGATGCACCTTTGGCAGCAATTACAGCTTCAAGACGTCTTGGGAAAGAAGCTATGAGCTTAGCACACTTGTTTCTGGACATTTTTGCCCATTCCTCTTGGCATATCCTTGCAAGATCTGTCAGGTTGGATAGGGAACATCGAGACACAGCCATTTTCAGCTCCTTCCACAGATGTTCAATTGGATTCAGGTCTGGGCTCTGGCTGGGCCACTCAAGGACATTCACAGACTTTCTCCGAAGCCACTCCTTTGTTCTCTTGGCTGTGGGCTTCAGGTCGCTGTCATGTTGGAAGGTAAACCTTCGCCCCAGTCTGAGGTCCAGATCACTCTAGAGCAGGTTTTCTTCAAGGATCTCAGTGTACTTAGCTGCATTCATCTTTCCCTCTATCAGGACTAGTCGCCCCATTCCCGCTGCTGAAAAACATCCCCACATCATGATGCTGCCACCACCATGCTTCAACTGTAGGGATGGCATTAGCTAGGTGATGAGCGGTGCCTGGTTTCCTCCAGACGTGACGCTTGGTATTCAGGCCAAAAAGTTCAATTTTGGTTTCATCAGACCAGAGAATCTTGTTTCTCATGATTTGAGAGTCCTCTAAGTGCCTTTTGGCAAACTCCAAGCGGGCGGTCATGTGCCTTTTACTAAGGAGTGGCTTCCGTCTGGCCACTCTACCATAAAGGCCTGATTTGTGGAGTGCTGCCTGGATGGTTGATCTTCTGAAAGGTTCTCCCATCTCCACAAGGATATGCTGGAGCTCTGCCAGAGTGACCCTCGGGTTTCTGCTCACCTCCCTGGCCAAGGCCCGTCTTCCCCGATGGCGCAGTTTGGCCGGGCGGCCAGGTCTAGGATGATTCTTGGTGGTTTAAAACTTCTTCCATTTACAAATGATGGTGGCCACTGTGCTCTTTGGGACCTGTAAAGCTAGAGCAATTTTCCTGTACCCTTCTCCAGATCTATGCCTTGACACAATCCTGTTTCTGAGGTCTGCAGATAATTCCTTTGACCCCATGGCTTGGAGTTTGCTCTGACATGCACTGTCAACTGTGGGACCTTATATAGACAGGTGTTGGCAATCCCCAATCATGTCCAATCAATTGAATTTACCACAACTGGACTCCAATTCAGTTGTAAAAACATCTCAAGCAGTATCAGTGGAAACAAAATGCACCTCAGATCACTTTTGGATGTCATATCAAAGGGTGTGCACACTTGTGTACGTATGATATTTTACATTTTGATTAATAATAAATTAGCACAAATGTCTAAAAACCTGCTTTCACTTTGTCATTACGGGCTATTTTGTGTTGAATTTTGTGACAAAAAAGGAACTCAATCTAATGTAGAATAAGTCTGTACCGTAATAAAATGTGGAGAAGGTGAAAGGGGTGTGCAGACTTTCCGACTTGACTGTATAAATAAAAATGTGAGAGAGAGGCCGAAGCGTGCACTTACCTTTTTCTGCTGCTCAAACTCCAGTTTACTCAGCATCAAGGCCTTTTCCAGGTCTGCCTCGTACAACTCGCTGGTCAGCTACGAACACAAATACATCACCACCCGAGTTAGACAAGCACGGGAAGAAAGTACAGAATCTACAGTTCATCAGATGTTTTTACCCGCTCATCTCTCTGTTTCCACTCCTGCCAGCTTTCCTGGGGAGCGGAGGTGCCATCCGTGGAATGAAGCAGCTCACTGGCTAAACCCTGGAGTGTCAAGTTAGATGGAGGCGCTGAGGATTTCTGAGGCAGCTTCTTAAAGGCGAGGTTCCTGAGCTGCAAACGCAGGGTAAAAATAAAACCAAACAGTAGGCACACCACCAGCAACACCTAGCCTGGGAAATCCCATGCTGCTTTGCACAATCATTCCGATCTGAAAAGACAGCATGGAAACTATGGTCTAAAGGCTCGCCTGAGTTAGGGAGCCAATCAGAGAGTGGGGAGGGGTGGAAAGACGGTGACGCATACTACTCGACAAACGGAAGCTTGTAGTTTATTTGGGACTGTTTACGGATCACATTTAACATGGCGGCGAGTGATACGAACCAAACTTTCGATCAAGCTTTAGACACTGTTCTGAATAGTTTAGAGCGAAAGTTTGTTTTAAAAAAAGAACAGCGTTTGGCGTTACAGTCTTTCGCTCTAACTACGTCACCGGGTACAACTGCCATGATTGGCCACGGGCTACGTATACGCCAAATGATAGACATTCGCAACGTCCAATAAACGGCCGTTGACAATCGTAAACCACACCTCCCCTACGAGAAATTCAATAGGCGGATTCCAGACCATATTTCACTTGTGATATGGTCTGGTGTTAACCAGACTAAGCAACACCAGCTGTAAACAATCCATCCTCTGAAGCATACAGACAGCAGAACTTAAGAATGCCTTGCTGCATAAAATAGCTTCAATTGAACCGACGTTAAGAGTTCGAAACAATAAAACCTTAAGTTGCAACAAGAGTTCAAGGATTTATAAAGCCTTATGCGTTTCATAAGTGAACCCTTAAAACATCGCATAATGTTTTGGTCAGGAAAACGTCACCAAGGTTACTGGGGAATACGAAAAGCTGAAGAAAAGAACACTGTGAAATACCACGAACCTCCCAAAGAGTACACATTTACAGTATCTCATTCGGATGACTCCCTTATCCAAAGTGACTTACGATGGAGACAGGATACAACTGAGCAGCTGACCGCTTTACTCAAGTGGTACTGTATATTGGTGGCAGTGCGATTTCAACTCATAAACTTCCAATCAGCAGCCCAATACCTTAAAGTGCATATCCCGGACCAATTTCGTGTTTTTTTTTTTTTTTTTTTATATGAAAATATTTATAATTTTAATTTTTTATTATTTGATATCTGAATAGATTTGAACAGATAAATTTGAGAATCCCAACAGAAAATAAAACCACAGCCCTAATACTTGTGTGCGTATATAATCACACACAGACGGTGTTGAATATTTTACTTTCCACCCTGAATAACACCTTCAACAGCACAAAAGATTTATTTTATAGTGCGATTTCAACTCAAACTTCCAATCAGCAGCCCAATACCTTAAAGTGCATATCCCGGACTAATTTCGTGTTGTTGTTTTTTTATATAAAAGTATGTCCTTTACACACTCATCCAGAAGGGTAATTTTGCACAAGGCCATCTGTCTACAGCAGAAAAAAATAAAATAACAAAACACATCTGGAAAAATCCCAAGGGAGTCTGGAACCAGATTCGTGACGTTACCTGCGGAAGCGCCAGCAGGCTGTGAGAGCTTTGCACGGTTTCAGTGCACAGCCTGTGTAGACCAAGCGCTCCCATTTCTCTCTCATTGTCCGGTCTTTTGGAAAACGATGAGTACTAATCCCATCAAGATTGGTGTTGCTACACCCTCCTACGATACATCTGTTAACCATTTTAATAATTACGCGATAACGTTGAAGAAATTTGCAGAAAACCACCAGGTCGTTTTCTCATAAACAAACCAGCGCTGACGTAGGATTCAAAGGGAGGCGTCCCGCACGCGACGTCATGAAAATCAATGTTTGCCGGGAAATCCAAATGCCAAGTTTTTTCAGAGGCGGACCAATTCACCTCAAATGGCTTCATTTCAACTGAATTTTTCTGGTATTGCGCAAGGTAAAAAAAATTGTAGAGAATGCAGAATGTGACAGATATTTGACCAAAGTTTAATATAAAATAGGAGAATTACACTGATCTTGCTCCTGAATTTACCCGTGATATGCACTTTAACCACTGGGCCACCACTGTCAAGTAGCAACAAACTGATGGATCGACCAGTCACGAGGATCAAACACTTAAAATACTTACTTCCTTATATTTAACAACTTCACTGGCCACGCTCAGATTCTAGAGGGACTCCAATTTTATTATTTGATATCTGAATAGATTTGAACAGATAAATTTGAGAATCTCAACAGAAAATAAACCCACAGCCCTAATACTTATGTGCGTATATAATCACACACAGACGGTGTCGAATATTTTACTTTCCACCCTGAATAACACCTTCAACAGCACAAAAGATTTATTTTATGATTAAATTATAAGTTGTCCATTTAAGTTTAAATGTGCCGACTGCAAAGTTTAATTCTGGGCAAAATGTTCTATTTCTATTGGAGTTTCGAGATGTTTCGCTGCTGCACACACCCCCACCCCGTGTATCCTGTGTGGAAATATTTTGCCGAGATAAAAAGCGTCCCGCGTTTTACGATTCCGGAGACTGCCGAAGCAAGCGAGCGACGGTATCACGTGATCACCATGGGGCGTGTTTTGTTTGACCTACTTTTAACCAAAACAAGTCGGCGTGGGCAAACACGGTGGACTCGGCTCTCCCGCCAGCGGAAAAGAAAAGGAAAGCCTGCCTAGTGAGTGCAACTGCAAGATAGAGCGAGGTTAGATGACGCGTCATTTTCCTGGACAGATAACTAAATCATTCTAGCTAGCGCTTAGCTATCTTAGCCTTCGAATGCATGGGCTCGACTCCACAGTAGCGAGTATGGAGTTATACACTGAATGTTTTGATCTTACGGAGAAAGAAACGAGAACACAAAAGCAGTAACAGAGAAAAGATACCGTATATTCAGCTTTTGTTTCACGGATATATTCGCGAATGTCAACCACAAATTACATCCCCGCGACTCAGAACTCTGAGGTTGATACAGAGTCATGATGTTTTCCGCGTGTCGCCATCTTGGTGTGACGCAGCTCCGTAGTTATGCTTTTGGTTAAAGCTCCTCGTGTTCGGTTGTTTCTGTAGGGCTGTACAGTTTACCTCAAGAGGTCGGAAAACAGTCTCAAAACAGAGAAACGCGACCCTCAGGACATCAAAATGATCACATCTCGTCCTCGTGATATTGTTCTTGCGAGACACAGGAAAATGCCACACACAATAAAAAAAAATTTGAAAACTTCAGATGACTTTGCAGTCAGCACCTTTAAACTTCTTTCATCGACATATTGGTCGATTTTCATTTTGGTCCTGCGTTACCCACAATGCTGATCGACTACCTGCTGTTCTACTGGTGGTGCCAGTGGGGCTAATCGCTCACGTCAGCGAGGAAGATATTGAACGTCGCTGGAAAAATACAGCATCAACCAAACACTTAATGGATCATGAAAACATCAATATGAGGACACTGAATAGGTTTCCGAATGGAAGGGTGGACTTTATCTTTAGTCACCTCATTGGTTTCACTTTGCTGCTGCTCCTTCTTCCGTTTCTTCTTGTCTTTCTTTTTGTCAGTGTTCTGATTGTTCTTGCCGCCAGCAGACTTCCCTGATCGTGAGGATTTGCCGGTTTCTCGAGACGATTTGGCTTTTCCCGTGTCGGAGTCGCTGTCTGAATCCGAGTCCACCTGCAGCAGGGCGAAGCGTGACGCCGTTGTCGGGACGGAGATCAGCGTTGATGCCATGATGGAGCTGGAATCGAGACGTCTGCTGTGATGCGTCTGAAATAAACAGGTGAGAGAAATTAAACCTGCGGTCCTATTCGTGCTAAGGACAAGTCTCAAAACTACACCGTGAATCAGAATCAAGTTTATTGCCAAGTATGTTATCACATACAAGGAACTTGCTTTGGTGGTTGGTACTTGAACAGTTACGATAGAAGAATTAAAAAAAAAAGACAAAAGTAGTTATATAAAGAGAATAAAACTCATCTCATCTCATTATCTGTAGCCGCTTTATCCTGTCCTACAGGGTCGCAGGCAAGCTGGAGCCTATCCCAGCTGACTACAGGCGAAAGGCGGGGTACACCCTGGACAAGTCACCAGGTCATCACAGGGCTGACACATAGACACAGACAACCATTCACACTCACATTCACACCTACGGTCAATTTAGAGTCACCAGTTAACCTAACCTGCATGTCTTTGGACTGTGAGGGAAACCGGAGCACCCGGAGGAAACCCACGCGGACACGGGGAGAACATGCAAACTCCGCACAGAAAGGCCCTCGCCGGCCACGGGGCTCGAACCCAGATCTTCTTGCTGTGAGGCGACAGCGCTAACCACTACACCACCGTACGAGAATAAAACTAAGAATCTAAAATATACAAATTTGAAAAGTGGTATATTTAAGGAGTATGAGCATGGGTTGTTCTGAAGTCCAAGCTGTACAGTATGTCCCGGAGTGCATAAAGTCACATAAGGAAGATGAAGAAGAGTCATGACATGAATGCGTGAGAAGAGAACACATGCAACGGGTTAAATGAAGATGTATGTCATGACCATGAAACGTGCAAAATGGCAGTTCAGAGATGAAGTGCATTAAAGCGAGATGGCCTTTCGATTTCATAAAATCGGTGAAATTTAGTCCCCTCTGAAATTTGGTCATTGTGATACATGTTTATTTCATCTCACAAACTATCAGGACATTCTGTAGCTGGGAAGTTATTTAATTTGAGGGGATTCCTGAGCAAATAATGTGCATGAAATTGCTCACTTCGCGCAGTCAAGCAGACAGAGGAAGTCCACATGTGTGCACACGCGCAGGTTTATCTTTGACCGTGCACTGACAGTTCCATTATTCTATCGCTAAACGAACAGCTGATCACATCGAGGTGCTCGCGGACCGCCGATATTTATTAGTTTGGTCCTGCGTTTCCTTTCCTTCGCAACATAACGTCTTTTCTTCTCGCTTTCTGTTACTGTAGTCGGTCTTTCGGGTTTCATTCGCACACTCACATCCTCCATTTTTGTGGCCACTATGTCATCGTGTTGTAAGAATGAGTGTAACAATTGTGCACTGCACATACACATGTTCCGATTAAAATGGCCGGTGAGTGTATACAATTCGGTTCACCGTTCAAAATAAATGGACTAAAGAAATCGCTTTCAGACATGTTTATGCTTATTACCAAGGGAAAGTGTGTTCATATTTTAAAATACTCCAGGTTGTCCCCTTTTCCTCGCCTTCTTCGGCCAGTGGTCCCAAATGTGATGTAGATATGACGCACTTCCAAGTTGTTACAGGAAGTTATCAAAAAGAGTATTGAGACCACTGAGCTCTAGCACCAGGCCTTTTCCGGGAAATAAGAGTTTGGGTCATGGCGACAGCGTGTGTACGTCAGCCTTGGTTCGGAGGTTTCAGTTTTGAAAACTTTAAGTAGAATAATATAAAGTACAAACACTTGGTATATTTTACAATATTTTTAAATTGTTCATTTTTGGATTACCGCGAGTCGGCCTAGTGGTTAGCGTGTCTGCCTCTCGATCAGGAGATCTACTCACGCTCGGGTCATACCAAAGACCATCATAAAAATGGTACCTACTGGCAAACCATTTGGGGTGTCAAACTCTCGCCATTACCAGAGGACTAGGCCCCCACTGTAACCCTAGCTATGTAATAGGCGAGAGGCTGAGGGCTATGGAAACGGAGATCAGCCCCGCCCTATGCACCACATAGCTTCCAAAGGACTTTGATTTGATTTTTGGACTACGCTTCATTTTTGTGGCTACTGCCTCATAGAGTAAATATATATGCGCTATATTTACGGTATAGACATGGTATCAGAAAACGATTTTATTTATATGCAGTAGCCACATGTACCCATAGGGTACCTATTTTTCTCACTTGTTTCATATTTGTATTCCACAATGCCTTAAGCCCAGCGCACACCTTCCCGATTTCACCGAGGCTTCGTGTGTCGGGCGATCGGTTATGAGTATACGGGCCTGATTTGATCGGTTCAAAATTCCCCGCACATATTTGTGAGACATCGTACACGTTCAGCCTAAACAGATGGTCATGTGTTCAAGATATCATGTGATTTTATATAAAATAAATTCAAATAAATAAATAAATAAATATTTATTTATTCCATGTCCCAACAGCTAGCCGCTATGTCCGGGGGACATACACACACGTGTGTGTGTGTGTGTGTGTGTGTGTGTATATATATATATATATATATATATATATATATACACACACACACACACATTTTTTGTGTGTGTAATATATATATATATATATATTACAACCCCAATTCCAAAAATGTTGGGACGCTGTGTAAACTGTAAATAAAAACAGAATGCGATAATTTGCAAATCATGAAAACCCTATAGTTCATTGAAAATAGTACAAAGACAACATATCAAGTGTTGAAACTGAGAAATTTTGAAAAATATATGCTCATTTTGAATTTGATGTCAGCAACACATTTCAGAAAAGCTGGGATGGGGCGTGTTTACTACGGTGTTGCATCACCTCTACTTTTAACAACACTGTAAATGTTTGGGAACTGAGGAGACCAATTGTTGTAAATCTGAAAGAGAAATGTTGTCCCATTCTTTTCTGATATACAATTTCAGCTGCTCAACAGTTCAGGGTCTCCTTTGTTGTATTTTGCACTTCATAATGCGCCAAATTTTTTAACTAGGATACAGGTCTGGACTGCAGCAGGCCAGTTTAGCACCCGGACTCTCTTACTACGGAACCATGCAGTTGTAATATGTGCAGAAAGCGGTTTGTTGTTATCTTGCTGAAAGAAGGAAGGCCTTCCCTGAAAAAGATTTAGTCTGGATGGCAGCATATTGCTCTGAAACGTGTATATATCATTCAGCATTAATGATGCCTTCCCAGATGTACAAGCTACCCATGTCATGTGCACTAATGCACCCTCATACCATCACAGATGCTGCTTTTGAACTGTGCACTGATAACAAGCCGGATGGTCCCTCTCCTCTTTAGCCTGGAGGACGTGGTGTCCGTGATTTCTAAAAAGAATTTCTACTTTTGATTCGTCAGACCTCGGGACAGTTTTCCACTTCGCCTCAGTCCATCGTAAAAGAGCTCGGGCCCAGAGAAGGTGGCGGTGTTTCTGGATATTGTTTATATCTGGTTTTAACTTGCATTTGTGGATGCAGTAATGAACTGTTTTCACAGACGATGGTTTTCTGAAGTGTTCCTGAGCCCATACAGTGATTTCCAATACAGACACGTGTCTGCTTTTAATGCAGTGTCGCCTGAGGGCCTGAAGATCACAGGCATCCAGTGTCAGTTTTCAGCCTTGTCTCTTGCATACAGAGGTTTCTCCAGATTCTCTGAATCTTTTAATGATATTATGGACCATAGATGATGTGATCCACAAATTCTTTGTGGTTTTACATTGAGGAACGTTATTCTTAAATTGTTGCGCTGTTTGCCCATGCAGTCTTTCACAGAGCGGTGAACCCCGCCCCATCTTTACTTCTGAGAGACTCCGCCTCTCTGGGATGCTCTTTTTTATACCCAAATCATCTTACTGACCTGTTGCCAATTAACCAAATTATTATTTTTTTTTACCATTATGCAACTTTTTCAGTCTTTCGTTGCCTGTCCCAACTTTTTTTGAAACTTGTCGCTGACATCAAATTCAAAATGAGCATATATTTTTTCAAAAAACAATAAAATTTCTGTTTCAACATTTGATATGTTGTCTTTGTACTATTTTCAAAGAAATATAGAGAGTTTCCATGATTTGTAGATTATCTCATTCTGTTTTGATTCATGCTTTACACAGCGTCCCAACTTTTTTTTGGAATTGGGGTTGTGTACACACACATACATATGAGAAGTATTACATTTCAAATATTAGAATAAAAAAGGGATAATAATCCCAACTAGACAAATCAATAATAAGAACTGATTCTAATTTGTTCAAGCGTTCTTAAAATTCAACTTGTTCCAGGATTCCGGACAAAGACCCCTTTCACATGACATCACCGCGCCGCGAGATTTTGTTAGGCGCCATATTGGAAGACCAAGTACATGCACTCACAAAGTACGAGCGAGAGTAAAGTGACACAATGGATGATAATTCTGGTTATGTGAGTACATTACCAGTTGCAGAAAGGGCACGGTATGTGGAGAAACTGGCTGTGATTGCTGGGTTCGACCCATATGATAAGACTCGGGGCAAGGGAGAATGGAAACATAAGGAGGACCGGACACCAATTCTGCCATCTGTTTGCTACCCAGACATTGTAAACTATTTGTTGTTTACACCCAGTGCCTACACTCAGTGTTTGAACTATGCCGATATTTTCGGGGGGCCCCTTTTTTTCCCTTGGGGGTGTGTGTGCTTGCGCTTGTCTCGGAGCGCGGATCTCCAAACACATGAGAAGCCTATCTTATGCACATATCACGCGGACTCCACACTTCCACACACGCATCGCGTCTGAAGTCATAACTCATCAGGGGAAATCGTGTCCGCATTGGCATGTTCAAAAAACAACCTCGCGTCAACAATGATACCACACGCAAGGAAAAAAAAACAAAAACAGTCAGGCTACTCAACAACCAACCTGGCAGCAGCGAGCAAGCCTCAAACCATCCTAAATTATTATTATTATTAAATTGTAGAAGTCTGGGAGGCTTGCTCCTCATACAGTTATCAACTTGGGGCCACTTTAGCATGTTTTAAATCTGAATTTCTTGCGTTTGCTTACCTCAAAGTGTCCGCAGATCATGCACAGACTTATCCATTATATCCAGTTTTTTGCAAAGTCTCACACAGGTTTCTTTCAAGTCTACTGTTGGGCCAATAAATCATAAATAAAACAGCTCAGATTTGTTTGTTTAAGTCGTTTGCCACTCCACTTTCTTCTCGTGGGTTCACATACCGCTGCCGTTATTATCCCCTTATCACGAGTTTGTTGGTCTTCCAAAATGGCGCAGGGTCTGTTTACTTCCGGTTTCGGGTGACGTCAGTGAAAGGGGTCTATAATACTTTACCAGGCATTTTCAAAGCTGACACGATTACAGCCATAGCCTCGCTCCTCTTTTCCCGTTTGCTGTAATCAGGTAAACTAATCTCATAAAGACAGGTGGACGCTTCCGAAAGTGACAAGTCGTGCTTCCCGGTCTGCAGTCCACATGTGATCAATCCTGGCACTCCAATTGGCTGTTTAAAATTATCGTCACCGATGAGATCGTAGTCACGCCGCACACACTACCGATTGTGTTGCGTACGAGGTCGCGTATGAAAACATCAAGACCAGTTTGATCTGAACCGAGCAACCGAGAACCGATGAAATCGGCTACGAGGTGCACCCGCACACATTTACGATTCGCAAGCGATTTAATCGGCCCGACAAAATCGTAAGCGAGTCGGGAAGGTGTGCGGTGGGCTTTACATGAACGGGGAAAGCCCACCATGTCATGCATGACGTATTATCTTGAATTGGGTCATAAAAAATAGTGGAGAGTTTAGGGCCACGTGACCCTAAATTAATTGTTCTATTAGAAGAAAAAAAAAACCTTAATAAAATTGTAAGTCTGTGATTCGAATTCGGTCCACTAATCAAAAATAATTGGGTGTCGGGGAAAATTACTTACACTTGAAAAATCTGAAAGGCAGTCTAGCTTTAATGCTACAGATTGAAAGTGTGAAGTTGGAGTCAGTGGGGTCTCTGATCTTGTCGATGAAGCCAGCTCCAGTGAGGAAGAAGCTGGCCTTATGACGTAGGGTTTTGGTTCTAATGGACCGCAACGTCGTGAGGATGTAGACGATGAATTATGACGTCATGGCTATGACGATAAATCAGCCAAGCTGCACAGTCGTGCCATATCTACTGTATACATGGATGTTTACAGTATATACCGTGTCTTCAATAAAAATGCTAACACAGTATGGACCTCAAAAACAGCTATAAAACACGCACTGCCTTCTTTATAATTAATAAGCATCATGTGCTGGTTTGGTGCAGCCACAAATAGCTTCTTTTTTTTAAGTGTATGTTTGGTATTTTAATAAAATAAAACAAAAGACAACTAACGCTAGCATTGTTTAGCGTTGTTAGCTAATTAGCTAGCTATCGACCTAGCTCGCCGCGTCACTACTTTCCACTATTCAGCATTCTTCTTCTCAGAAATAAAAATAGTTCTGGTATTTTATCGACATATTTTTATCTCAAATAATTCCCAAACACCCTTCATATCGACTAGAACACATGTCTGACGTGAATAACCTAAATAAACTTTTACCTTCTGAAATCTTGTACAACCGCCGGAGGTTACCGCAAACTGTCTGCAACAGTCTCTACGGCAGCCGGAGTGGCTCAAACGCGTTTAACAGCAGCAAAGCGTTTCAGAATTTTTTTTTTTAGTACACGTTTACGTCACACATTTACCTCAGATTTCTATTCAAACAGACACAAGCAAATACGTACAGTCATTTATATGGGATTTTATTTAAAATTTATATATATATATATAGAGTGATTCCACGCTTATGGGTACTGAAATGGGGACATGAACTTATTCACCTAAAACCATTTCTTTTTTTACCATCAGGTCACAAAACATGTAATCTTTAATGAATGATATGTTAAAAGATAACTTTAATTTTCTGAGATGTAATAAAAACATATTTATATGCCAAAGTCAAGCCTATGAGTTCCAAAATGATGTCTGTTACATTACTTCTGTTACGATTGTCCATCTCGCGTCTGTTAGAAATTAATTACAATCTAGCTATATACCATGTTAATCTTATTGAAAGAATGTGTATGTTTATTCTACTACACATGTTTATTAATTATATTTGCTAAAACATTACCTTCCTATGTTTCAAAAAGTAATTCTACATTGTTAAAATTGAGAATATATATGTCCACAACACTTCTGTTACGTTCTGACTTTGGCATATAAATATGTTTTTATTACATCTCAGAAAATTAAAGTTATCTTTTAACATATCATTCATTAAAGATTACATGTTTTGTGACCTGATGGTAAAAAAAAAGAAATGGTTTTAGGTGAATTTTTAAAAATAAGTTCATGTCCCCATTTCAGTACCCATAAGCGTGGAATCACTCATATAAAGGATTTTGTAGGCATTTCAATAATATATACAACGCGTGTGGTGTATGGGAATGTGAGCCATCTCTTCATGATGTTGCTTTGCATAAGGCCAAAGATAAAAGTCGATGAGAGCAGAGTTTATGGCACAGCTCTTCCCATCTCTCTCCCACACAAGCCGCCACAGGTGATTCTTGATTTTCTCCACACACCAGATTGAACAGCCACGAATTTCCACCTCTCTACGTTCACCTGAACTCAGCAACTCACCTGGAAACAGAAAACAGCTCGAAAGTAACTAAAGTTGCTCGTGGCAACACCTAAACATAAAAGTAGCATGTGAAGAATATACTACACGAATTCAGCCCGAAGACAAATTTCCAGTGTCGGGCCAGAATACGAAAATCTGGCACGAAGAACGGGTGGTGTTGTGTGACATAATAGAATGACAGCGATGTGGCATCTGGGATACCCAAGAACACCCCAATGAAAAGTCTAGCATGTCAGAATTGTATGTCTTGTTTGGGGCGGCACGGTGGTGTAGTGATTAGCATTGTCGCCTCACAGCAAGAAGGTCCTGGGTTCGAGCCCAGCGGTCGGCAAGGGCCTTTCTGTGCAGAGTTTGCATGTTGTCTGTGTGGGTTTCCTCCGGGTGCTCCGGTTTCCCCCAAAGGCATGCAGGTTAGGTTAATTGGGGACTCTAAATTGACCATAGGTGTGAATGTGAATGGTTGTTTGTCTCTGTGTATCAGCCCTGCGATAACCTGGCGACTTGTCTAGGGTGTACCCCGCCTCTCGCCCATAGCCAGCTGGGATAGGCTCCAGCTTGCCTGCAACCCTGTAGAACAGGATAAGTGGCTACAGATAATGGATGGCCTTGTTTGACAACTCCTACAACATGTTCCTTGATAACCATGATTAACAATTTCTTGATTGGTTGCGGTCAAATTTGTAGTGTTCCCAGGCAAGACTTGGCGGCGCTATGATTGCTGAATCTGACATGGTGACCATCATGAGAAACAAAAAAAGATTACAATACGTAGTCTGATCCTGGTATTATTTGTTCTTCACTTCATAATTGGTCTATAGTTTTTAAAATTCCACCCTGAAATACAGTAAATATGTCTAGTACCTGTATATTGACCAATGTTGGGACATGTTTGGCAATTCTGGTGCTAATTTCTTGGTTGGTGGTGTATTTTCCTACTTGGTGGTTGTCTCCTACACTGATGTCACAGGGGAGCATTGTGAGTGCAGTTACAATGGTGTTTAATCAGAATAACAAAGAACACCGGTCAGGTTTTACAAATAGCTCCAAGACAAGACCAAATCTTAAGGGTGCCCAGGTCAAGACAAGATCAAGACCCAATGGAAGCGTGACTGAGTCAAGATAAATTGCAAATTATCCAATCTTTTTCAAGACCAAGCTTGCACTTCAACTTGTCGAACTCATTTGTGCATTGTGCCAATGATTAGAAGGAATCTACAAGAAGGATTTCCCCATAAGCATTATGCAAGAATTATTTCTTGTCAAACTTTGTGCAAGTGAAAAGAACAGACAATGCAAACATTATTTTAAAAACTGTTGGTCAAGACCAAGATAATTTTTTTTTGGGGAGGAGACCAATACCCAAAGAGACAAGTCCAAATACAAAGTCCAAGTACAAATGCCAAGAAGTTAAAGACAATTCCAAGTCAATACAGAAATCATCTCGAGACCAGATTGAACTCAAGTCCTTCAGCCCTACCAGTGAGATTCAACATCATAGTAATAAGAGATGTACGAGATGACAAGTACAGTGGTGTTAGCATGAAGGATAAAGTTTTTGAAACTCATCTGTTTGTACAGATGAGAAGGTGAGAGATCGGGACAGACGAAATGACTAAGGCACTGCTGCATTGCTCACTTTAGGTAGAGATGACGTGAGAGCCCCCTCTTAATAAATAAGACCTGGGTCATGGGAAAAACAGGCACAACCCACCCTTACCCTTTTTCAGTGCCTCCATGAGAGCTTCTGAGTAGCGTAGTGCCCCCAGGTAGACGAGAGCTTGTGGCACTCTGTAGTCAGCAAACATGGTCAGGTAGTCCAGGTTGGGTATGTTCCCCTCACCTCTGGCCTCCATGATCCCCCAGAAATCTGCCACAAGGATCTGAGCCCTCTTACAGAAGGAAATCCTCTTGCCCTGGTTTATCAACATCACATTTATTTGGTGACGAGGAAATTACGCAAGTAACAAAAACACGTAGCTTGTCATGTTACTGAGAAAGCGCGGTCATACTAGTACGGTATTTCTGTATACCTCAAAGGTGGCCTCGTCCCTGTAGGAGGGTATGTTATCCACAATGTACTGCACCATTTTCTCAGCATCATTCTCCCCATGGCTTATGAAGCTCCGGAAAGATCCGCCATGCTGCATGAGCACACGGCCAGCCTCAGTGAGGGCCTGGTGACGTTCCTTCAGCATGGACATGGGTGTGTCGTTATCTGACCGAAGGACATGCGCCAGGTCATCCTCACTCATCTGGGAGAAGTAGGCAGGGTCGGTTATAGGCACACCTATGAGGAAAGGAGGTAAAACAATGAGGTAAAGGTTAAAGGTAACTTAGTAGATGAGTATCATGGCTAGAGAGTGCCTCGTACAGCATCATTTACCCTCGTCCATAGCCCTGGTAACAGCTGCACACAGAGACATGTAGCCACGATATGTGGTTCCTCTGTGCTTCACTTCACACTGCTGGTCCTCTCGATCAGGCCAGAAGGAGAAGTTCATCGTGTCTGTCACAAACACCCAGTTAATGGCTTCATCTGTGTCCGGAGAAGGAGCAAGCGGGTTCATCATCTTCCAGCCACTGGCCGTGAACACCTCACTGTCTCTCAGAGTGTAGAGCATCTCTGCCACCTTCTTAACGCCTTCTTCGTCCACAAAGACATCCCGGCTCCGCTCCGCCACGTACTGGCCAGATTCCCGAGGCATCAGTGACTGCTCCATTCTCTGCCAAAACAATGATCACATTCACAATGTTCATAAATTACCTCCAAATAATACCTAGCAGGGCGGCACGGTGGTGTAGTGGTTAGCGTTGTCGCCTCACAGCAAGAAGGTCCGGGTTCGAGCCCCGTGGCCGGCGAGGGCCCTTCTGTGCGGAGTTTGCATGTTCTCCCCGTGTCTGCGTGGGTTTCCTCCGGGTGCTCCGGTTTCCCCCACAGTCCAAAGACATGCAGGTTAGGTTAACTGGTGACTCTAAATTGACCGTAGGTGTGAATGTGAGTGTGAATGGTTGTGTGTCTATGTGTCAGCCCTGTGATGACCTGGCGACTTGTCCAGGGTGTATCCCGCCTTTCGCCCGTAGTCAGCTGGGATAGGCTCCAGCTTGCCTGCGACCCTGTAGAACAGGATAAAGCGGCTAGAGATAATGAGATGAGATGATACCTAGCAGTTATGAAACATTAGTATTTTGGCTTTATCTGCATTCACAAAGGTGGCATGATGGATGGAGTGGTTTGAACCCAAGCTGGGGTTAGTCTGTGTAGAGTTTCACGTGTCTATCTGACAGTTTCCTCGCACCTTCTGAAAACAATTGGCTGCCACGAAGTTGTGAATAAACATGTGAACGTGTGTGTGTGGTAAAGACAGGCGTCCCTTTCATGCTGTATCCATACCTCACCTTTAGTGTTCCTGGGATATGTTCCAGATCCACTGCCACCCTGACCAGGATAAACTGGTTCCTGAATATACATAATGTAATTAATTCAGAAAACAAAACAAAACAAAGAGTAACACAGTTGGGTCAAAGGAAAAAAAAAAATTTAAGCAAGCATGACAACCAACACTGGCACTAATTAAACCAGATCATATTTGGAACAAAAGCTTGGACTTTCATATATATATATATATATATATATATATATATATATATATATATATACACACACACTATATTTTGTTGAGATCAGTAAAATGTTCAGACCAGATTCAGAGTTCTGAAGTTCTCCTCTACACATCACTGGTTACATTATAAACCATTTTAAAGCATACACACCAGAAATAAACTCAAACCCACAAGACAAGGCCATGCATCCAAATGAAAGACAGAGGAAGGTAGAGGTAGAGAAGCTTAGAGTCGAGGAACTGCACATAGAACCTGCACACTTCCGCACTACATAGTATGCAAAAATAACACATACCACTGGGTGTGTACTAGTCTAGTGTACTATACTATATGGAGTAGTATACAGTCTCGGTCGTTACTCAAAAGCCCGAAGTGCACCCATTCATAAACACACATCATCTCTTGTCTTTACTAAACAGCAGAACAGGACACACAGCGCCACCTAGTGGAACGGAGTATATATATATATTTTTTTTTATTATCATTATTATTTTAAATATAAGCAGTGGGTTACATTTTAAAGGTGCTATATGCGATTTTTTAAAAGCTTTTTTTTTGAGACTGTGCAAATCTAGAAGCAATGAAGGAATCAGGAAGCAAAAGCAGCTAACTCTGTTTTTCTTAGGTTTTTGTAAATAAGTTGTGTTGCCCGATTTCCCGGATAGAACGGACCGTTTCATATAGACAATCTGAAATGATACAGGAGCGTTCGCCGTAACGTCATGATGTTTTGGTTGGCAAGAGGCTATTTCAGAGGCTCCAACTCTCCTGCCGTGGGCAGGAGATCTCCCGCTTTAGGGAACATTTAGAAAATCCTCCCGACCTCCAGCTGACAACATAAAAATCTTCCGCCCACCCTTACTACACATCTCATCTCATCTCATTATCTCTAGCCGCTTTATCCTGTTCTACAGGGTCGCAGGCAAGCTGGAGCCTATCCCAGCTGACTACGGGTGGAAGGCGGGGTACACCCTGGACAAGTCGCCAGGTCATCGCAGGGCTGACACATAGACACAGACAACCATTCACACTCACATTCACACCTACGGTCAATTTAGAGTCACCAGGTAACCTAACCTGCATGTCTTTGGACTGTGGGGGAAACCGGAGCACCCGGAGGAAACCCACGCGGACACGGGGAGAACATGCAAACTCTGCACAGAAACGCCCTCGCCGGCCACGGGGCTCGAACCCGGACCTTTTTGCTGTGAGGCAACAGCGCTAACCACTACACCACCGTGCCACCCTAATACATTTATGTTGACGAAAATTAATAGTTGACTTTCTGCTTTTCGTGTCTGACATTCTATGGGTGGACTCAAATGTGTACCCCGCGGTATATGCCGATTCCCCGGTCGGTACACTGATCAGCGTAACGGGGGATTGGAGTGAATGCCGGAGGCATGTGCGTGCAAATCAAGCGCGCATATGAATCGAGCGGAATTCGGTACGCCGCAGGGTACACACTTGAGCCCACTCAATGTCTTAGCAGTTACCGATAAAGCACACAGATGGCGCTATTAATGATACGCGCGAGAAAACGAGAAAACCCGCGACACTCAACCATTTTGTTTGTTTTTTTGTGTCTGCATTTATCACCTGCTCGTCTTTAACTTTATGTTCTCTTGAATGAGATAATGAAATGAAGTTCCGTTGGTGGAAATGGCGAAAGCCAAACTACGAAGAAAAAATATCAGAAAATCACCAAGATAAAGTTCAGATCGCCCGTCGCGATGGTCGCCAGGGACGAATGGCGGACTATTTTGGATGGCAGCAAGACGACCCTATAGCTGACAAGGTTAGATCACCAGACCAGAGGTTAGATTCTAACGAACTTGTCTGACTTTTTTTTGTCTGACTCTTACTAACTTAGAAATAGAATATGATTAGAAGAGGGGCAGCACGGTGGTGTAGTGGTTAGCGCTGTCGCCTCACAGCAAGAAGGTCCGGGTTCGAGCCCCGCGGCCGGCGAGGGCCTTTCTGTGTGGAGTTTGCATGTTCTCCCCGTGTCCGCGTGGGTTTCCTCCGGGTGCTCCGGTTTCCCCCAAAGACATGCAGGTTAGGTTAACTGGTGACTCTAAATTGACCGTAGGTGTGAATGTGAATGGTTGTCTGTGTCTACAGTGGTGCTTGAAAGTTTGTGAACCCTTTAGAATTTTCTATATTTCTGCATAAATATGACCTAAAACATCATCAGATTTTCACACAAGGCCTAAAAGTAGATAAAGAGAAACCAGTTAAACAAATGAGACAAAAATATTATACTTGGTCATTTATTTATTGAGGAAAATGATCCAATATTACATATCTGTGAGTGGCAAAAGTATGTGAACCTTTGCTTTCAATATCTGGTGTGACCCCCTTGTACAGCAATAATTGCAACTACACATTTCTGGTAACTGTTGATCAGTCCTGCACACCGGCTTGGAGGAATTTTAGCCCATTCCTCCGTACAGAACAGCTTCAACTCTGGGATGTTGGTGGGTTTCCTCACATGAACTGCTCGCTTCAGGTCCTTCCACAACATTTCCATTGGATTAAGGTCCAGACTTTGACTTGGCCATTCCAAAACATTAACTTTATTCTTCTTTAACCATTTTTGGTAGAATGACTTGTGTGCTTAGGGTCATTGTCTTGCTGCATGACCCACCTTTTCTTGAGATTCAGTTCATGGAAAGATGTCCTGACATTTTCCTTTAGAATTCGCTGATATAATTCAGAATTCATTGTTCCATCAATGATGGTAAGCAGCCCTGGCCCAGATGCAGCAAAACAGGCCCAAACCATGATACTCCCACCACCATGTTTCACAGATGGGATAAGGTCCTTATGCTGGAATGCAGTATTTTCCTTTCTCCAAACATAACACTCCTCATTTAAACCAAAAAGTTCTAGTTTGGTCTCATCCATCCACAAAACATTTTTCCAATAGCCTTCTGGCTTGTCCATGTGATCTTTAGCAAACCAGATGAGCAGCAATGTTCTTTCTGGAGAGCAGTGGATATCTCCTTGCAACCCTGCCATGCACACCATTGTTATTCAGTGTTCTCCTGATGGTGGACTCATGAACATTAACATTAGCCAATGTGAGAGAGGCCTTCAGTTGCTTAGAAGTTACCGTGCGGTCCTTTGTGACCTTGCCAACTATTACACGCCTTGCTCTTGGAGTGATCTTTGTTGGTCAACCACTCCTGGGGAGGGTAACAATGGTCCTGAATTTCCTCCATTTGTACACAATCTGTCTGATTGTGGATTGGTGGAGTCCAAACTCTTTAGAGATGGTTTTGTAACCTTTTCCAGCCTGATGAGCATCAACAACGCTTTTTCTGAGGTCCTCAGAAATCTCTTTTGTTCGTGCCATGATACACTTCCCCAAACATGTGTTGTGAAAATCAGACTTTGATAGATCTCTGTTCTTTAAATAAAACAAGGATGCCCACTCACACCTGATTGTCATCCCATTGATTGAAAACACCTGACTCGAATTTCACCTTCAAATTAACTGCTAATCCTAGAGGTTCACATACTTTTGCCACTCACAGATATGTAATATTGGATCATTTTTCTCAATAAATAAATGACCAAGTATAATATTTTTATCTCATTTGTTTAACTGGGTTCTCTTTATCTACAACCCCGATTCCAAAAAAGTTGGGACAAAGTACAAATTGTAAATAAAAATGGAATGCAATAATTTACAAATCTCAAAAACTGATATTGTATTCACAATAGAACATAGACAACATATCAAATGTTGAAAGTGAGACATTTTGAAATTTCATGCCAAATATTGGCTCATTTGAAATTTCATGACAGCAACACATCTCAAAAAAGTTGGGACAGGGGCAATAAGAGGCTGGAAAAGTTAAAGGTACAAAAAAGGAACAGCTGGAGGACCAAATTGCAACTCATTAGATCAATTGGCAATAGGGCATTAACATGACTGGGTATAAAAAGAGCATCTTGGAGTGGCAGTGGCTCTCAGAAGTAAAGATGGGAAGAGGATCACCAATCCCCCTAATTCTGCACCGACAAATAGTGGAGCGATATCAGAAAGGAGTTCGACAGTGTAAAATTGCAAAGAGTTTGAACATATCATCATCTACAGTGCATAATATCATCAAAAGATTCAGAGAATCTGGAAGAATCTCTGTGCGTAAGGGTCAAGGCTGGAAAACCATACCGGGTGCCCATGATCTTCGGGCCCTTAGATGGCACTGCATCACATACAGGCATGCTTCTGTATTGGAAATCACAAAATGGGCTCAGGAATATTTCCAGAGAACATTATCTGTGAACACAATTCACCGTGCCATCTGCCGTTGCCAGCTAAAACTCTATAGTTCAAAGAAGAAGCCGTATCTAAACATGATCCAGAAGCGCAGACATCTTCTCTGGGCCAAGACTCATTTAAAATGGACTGTGGCAAAGTGGAAAACTGTTCTGTGGTCAGACGAATCAAAATTTGAAGTTCTTTATGGAAATCAGGGACGCCGTGTCATTCGGACTAAAGAGGAGAAAGACGACCCAAGTTGTTATCAGCGCTCAGTTCAGAAGCCTGCATCTCTGATGGTATGGGGTTGCATTAGTGCGTGTGGCATGGGCAGCTTACACATCTGGAAAGACACCATCAATGCTGAAAGGTATATCCAGGTTCTAGAGCAACATATGCTCCCATCCAGATGACGTCTCTTTCAGGGAAGACCTTGCATTTTCCAACATGACAATGCCAAACCACATACTGCATCAGTTACAGCATCATGGCTGCGTAGAAGAAGGGTCCGGGTACTGAACTGGCCAGCCTGCAGTCCAGATCTTTCACCCATAGAAAACATTTGGCGCATCATAAAATGGAAGATACGACAAAAAAGACCTAAGACGGTTGAGCAACTAGAATCCTACATTAGACAAGAATGGGTTAACATTCCTATCCCTAAACTTGAGCAACTTGTCTCCTCAGTCCCCAGACGTTTACAGACTGTTGTAAAGAGAAAAGGGGATGTCTCACAGTGGTAAACATGGCCTTGTCCCAACTTTTTTGAGATGTGTTGTTGTCATGAAATTTAAAATCACCTAATTTTTCTCTTTAAATGATACATTTTCTCAGTTTAAACATTTGATATGTCATCTATGTTCTATTCTGAATAAAATATGGAATTTTGAAACTTCCACATCATTGCATTCCGTTTTTATTTACAATTTGTACTTTGTCCCAACTTTTTTGGAATCGGGGTTGTACTTTTAGGACTTGTGTGAAAATCTGATGATGTTCTCATCTCATCTCATTATCTCTAGCCGCTTTATCCTTCTACAGGGTCGCAGGCAAGCTGGAGCCTATCCCAGCTGACTACGGGCGAAAGGCGGGGTACACCCTGGACAAGTCGCCAGGTCATCACAGGGCTGACACATAGACACAGACAACCATTCACACTCACATTCACACCTACGGTCAATTTAGAGTCACCAGTTAACCTAACCTGCATGTCTTTGGACTGTGGGGGAAACCGGAGCACCCGGAGGAAACCCACGCGGACACGGGGAGAACATGCAAACTCCACACAGAAAGGCCCTCGCCGGCCCCGGAGCTCGAACCCAGGACCTTCTTGCTGTGAGGCGACAGCGCTAACCACTACACCACCGTGCCGCCCATATTTATGCAGAAATATAGAAAATTCTAAAGGGTTCACAAACTTTCAAGCGCCACTGTATGTGTCAGCCCTGTGATGACCTGGCGACTTGTCCAGGGTGTACCCCGCCTTTCGCCCGTAGTCAGCTGGGATAGGCTCCAGCTTGCCTGCGACCCTGTAGAACAGGATAAAGCGGCTAGAGATAATGAGATGAGATGACATTGTTTAGATATCAACCAAAAGAGGAGTAAAAACGCACGAACAGCTGATTTGCATGCAGGACACGATTCCGATTTCTGCAAACGCACTCAAGGCAAATTTATGTACTTTTTGCAGTATAAATATTTGACATTAGAAGATTGGTCGAACTTTTCATGATATGTATTTGAAGATAAATAGCATAGCCTGGATTTAAAACAATGCTTGTGTATTCTAAATGTAGAACTTGCTTAAGTTTAGTACTGTACTGTATAGCTTTGGTGTGTGCGTGTGAAGCAACAGCATTAACTTATGTTTCAAAGATTCTATTGTGCCTATTTAATCTTTGTCTTTTTATTATTAGGCACAAAAAGCAAATATAAATGAGTATTTCAATAAAACAACTGAATAATTAACACTTGTATGCATCAAGAGACTTGTAGGCTTTCATTGATTCTTTTGTGTATATTGAAGGCAGGTAGATATCTCCGAAGGTCAGGCCAGGCCAGACGCTTGGATTTGGGTCCCATTTGTCCATAACTGCACAAGGATCAGGCAAAACTTTGGTGCCACTGTTGTACAGAAGCTTTGCTGCATATCTTTGCTTAGCATCAGTTAGCAACAAACTTGCATACTGCGATAAATCGCTACGAAAAATAGATGATGCAACTTTGTTGGCTATTGTGAATGGTTCTTGCCAACCAATTTTATGCACAATATTACGTCACGCTCTAGTTTGGCAAACTCTCCCATACGCAATGAATAATTATAAGAAGAACTTTATTCATCACATGTATACTTGTGAAATTCCTCTCTGCATTTAACCCATCTGAAGCAGTGAACACACACACACACACACACACACACACACCGAGAGCAGTGGGCAGCTATGCTACAGTGCCCAGAGAACAGTTGGGGGTTAGATACTTTGCTCAAGGACACCCCATGTTAACCTAGCCGTGTATCTTTTGCAGCATCGTCGCCTCACAGCAAGAAGGCTCTGGGTTCGAGCCCAGCAGCCGAAGGGGACCTTTCTACAGGGAGTTTGTATGTTCTGCTCATGTCTGCATGGATTTCCTACGGTTAAGTTAATATGGGGCGGCCTTTGGCCGAGGTGCCCTTGAGCGAGGCACCCCCCCCCAACTGCTCCCTGGGCACTGTAGCAAAGCTGCCCACTGCTCTGGGTGTGTTCACTGCAGAGGCTTGTGAGCAAGCCGAATTGGCTGGATTAGGTTTCTTTTTGCACGCAACTTGCAAGTCACTTGTTCAGCAATAGCAAAGTTTCTTTGCATTATTTGATGAAATAAAAAGTGTTTTAGTGAGCAAACCCAAGAAATGTTAATAGGTTTGGAGCACCAATTTGCTGAAATGGAGTTGTCGGGCGTCTGTGAAAAATGGGACATGGCAGATATCAGTTTCTTTATTTAAAGAAAAAGTGGGATTTTACAATGGAGAGGTCTGGTTTTGTGGGGGAAAACAAATCTGCTGAACAGAAAGATGGCATCATCATCAAACCACTGACAATGCAGGTTCATAATTTGTTCCATGCGGATGCTTGTCCACTTTGGCACTTGAGCTCTTCATATGTAGCAGGTTTAAAAACAACAGATTAAGCCATGGCCTTAGCAAAAGGCGTTCCCCTCCCCCCCTTATTAATTGCAAAGAGAAAGAAGGCTGGTGAAGTAATGGCTGTTTATAGCTGCAAGTGAAACTTGACTTGTGGATGTTCCACAACATTAGATATAACCATGGACAAAAATAATACTAGTGCATCTCAAAAAATTAGAATATTGTGAAAAAGTTCAATATTTTCCATCAGTTATTTAAGAAAGTGAAAATGTTATATATTATAGACTCATTACACATAAACTAAAATGTTTCAAGCATTTTTCTATTTTAATTTTAATCAGTATGGCATGCGGTGCAAAAACATAAAAAAAACCCATCTCAAAATATTAGAATATTTCATTTCGAGTTTGAGTAAAACAGTATCAACACAGTGCATCTCTCGGTCTAGTTCAGTACACACAACCACAATCATGGGGAAGACTGCTGACTTGACTGTTGTCCAGAAGATGATCACTGATGCCCTCCACAAGGAGGATAAGCCACAAAAGGTCATTGCTGAAAAGGGTGGCTGGAAAAGGTGCACAAGCAACAGGGATGCCTGCAGTCTTGAGAGGATTGTCAAGAAAAGTTGATTCAAGAACTTGGGAGAGCTTCACAAGGAGTGGACTGAGGCTGGTGTTAGTGTATCAAGACCCATCACGAACAGACATCTTCAAGAAAGGGGATACAACTTTCACATTCCTAATATCAAGCTACTCCTGAGCCAGAGACAATGTCAGAAGTGTCTTATCTGGGCTCAGGAGAGAAAGAAATGGACTGTTGCTCAGTGGTCCAAAGTCCTCTTTTCAGATGAAAGTACATTTTGCATTTAATTTGGAAATCACGGTTCTAGAGTCTGGAGGAAGAGTGGAGAGGCACAGAATCCAAGGTGTTTGAAGCCCAGTGTGAAGTTTCCACAGTCTGTGATGATTTGGGGTGCCATGTCATCTGCTGGTGTTGGTCCACTGTATTTTATCAAGTCCAAAGTCAACACAGCCATCTACCAGGAGATTTTAGAGCACTTCATGCTTCCATCTGCTGACGAGCTTTTTGGAGATGCTGATTTCCTTTTCCAGCAGGACTTAGCACCTACCCACAGTGCCAAAACTACTACCAAATGGTTTGCTGACCATGATATTACTGTGTTTGATTGACCAGCCAACTTGCCTGACCTGAACCCCATAGAGAATCTATGGGGTATTGTCAAGAGGAAGATGAGAAACACCCGACCCAAAAATACAGATACGCTGAAGGCCACTATCAAAGCAACCTGGGCTTCAATAACACCTCAGCAGTGCCACAGACTGATCACCTCCATGCCACACCACATTGATACAGTAATTCATGGTAAAGGAGCCCCAACCAAGTATTGAGTGTATAAATGAATATACTTTTCAGAAGTTGGACATTTCTGTATTGTAAATCCTTTTTTTTAAATGATTTTTTGGGGGCTTTTTTCACCTTTATTATTGGATAGGACAGTGTAGAGACAGGAAATGAGCGGGAGAGAGACGGGGAGGGATTGGGAAATGACCTCGGGCTGGAATCGAACCCGGGTCTCCGGATTTATGGTATGGCACCTTATCCATGCCACCCACTGTAAATCCTTTTTTTGATTGATCTTAAGGAATATTCTAATAATTTGAGATACTGGATTTCTGATTTTCATGAGCTATAAGCCATAACCATCAAAATTAAAACAAAGGCTTTAAATATTTCACTTTACATGTAATGAATATAGAATATATGAAAGTTTACCTTTTTGAATTAAATTATGAAAAAAAGAATTTTCATGGTATTCTAATTTTTTGAGATGCACTAGTATACCCCATAAACTTAGTGTGGTAACAGTAAGGCTGCTTCACATCAAGCCACCACTATACCACCCCACTGTTATCTTCCCACAGCCGGGGCCCAGTTGTTTTTCCATTGTGTACCAAGTGTAAATAGAGACTGATTAACAAATGCACAGTGAGTTAATATAAATACAAAATGTTATTTTTCAATATTAAAATCATTGAGTACTCCATGGTATGGTGAAATTGTTCGCAAGCCTATAGTGAAATATCATGCACCGTAGAAACGACCGATAATTGTGAATCATTTTCTTTATCTTGCCCGTCCGTAACTTATTCATCTATAGGTGGATGCAAATTACAACTGAAAATCAACCCAATGACCCCCAGTGTTTGTGCACTACATAACGGCTTAAAGGAACAGTCCACCGTACTTCCATAATGAAATATGCTCTTATCTGAATTGAGACGAGCTGCTCCGTACCTGTCCGAGATTTGCGCGACCTCCCAGTCAGTCAGACACGCTGTCACTCCTGTTAGCAATGTAGCTAGGCTCAGTATGGCCAATGGTATTTTTTGGGGCTGTAGTTAGATGCGACCAAACTCTTCCGCGTTTTTCCTGTTTACATAGGTTTATATGACCAGTGACATGAAACAAAGTTCAGTTGCACAAATTGAACCGTGGCGATTTTCTATGCTATGGCAAGTCCGCACTATAATGACAGGCGTACTAACACCTTCTGCGCGCTTCGGCAGCGCATTGATATCTGAGCTCCGTATCAATGCGCTGCCGAAGCGTGCAGAAGGTGTTAGTACGCCTGTGTAAACAGGAAAAACGCGGAAGAGTTTGGTCGCATCTAACTACAGCCCCCAAAAAAATACCATTGGCCATACTGAGCCTAGCTACATTGCTAACAGGAGTGACAGCGCGTCTGACTGTCTGGGAGGTTGCGCAAAGCTCAGACAGGTACGGAGCAGCTCGTCTCAATTCAGATAAGAGCATACTTCATTATGGAAGTACGGTGGACTGTTCCTTTAAACCCTAGTTTAGAATGGTTTACAAGTAGTGTGCCATCTCAAAATAAAAGGGGTTGGGTTTCAGACTTTAAACTGTAAAAGGAGTGAACCGTTGAGCATTTCAGCAAATAATTCTCACAGCTACTGCACTGAAGTCAAAACACCAATTTAATTAAAAAAAAACTGGCATTTATTATTGTTGACAAATGACAGTCTACAAATGTATCAGGGTGAGGAACCTTAGATAATTTGAGTGGAGGGGGAACCCTGGAAAGACAAAGGGAGAAAAAACCCCCAAGTCACTGTTCTGTCCGGACACAAACAAATCTAAAGTCAAAAACAACTCCACACCCATATTTTCCATTTAAAAAGAAAACAACAAGTGGGCCTCATTATAGAGTGGCAGACCTATGAAAGAAGAAAAGTTTATATTCCAGGAGGTAGAGCAAATTGGATAAATACCAGGTTTTAAAACCCAGCAATAAACTGGGGAGAGAAAACTGATACACAACCTACAACATTAAGCAATGTTCTTCAAACTTTACAGCAGCTTGGGGACAAGTTGCTGTTAAGCCTGGATCATCAGAGGAGAGCGACACACTGACAGAACAGGTACAGGATTTCTGATTCGTATACCAATTCTTTATCCATATAAATGACTGGAGATATTTACACACCATTTTCTCCATACAGCTGCAAGGTTTTTCCCCCCCTTTACCTCCGTAAAAGAGAAAGTAAACAGATATTAAAAATCTTAAAAAAAAAAAAAAAAAAAGGGTACATTCTGGATTGATTTGGGATGGCTGGTTGAAGAAAAGCAACACAAAACCCAACATCACAATGGCAGGCTTTTCTGTGAAGCGTTGCAAGCATGGTGCTTATAACAAAACTGGGGGTGTCTTTAAAAATAAAAAGCAAAGCAAAATACAAAACGCAATCCTAGATAACAAGAACACATTCCAATCAATCCATCTGCTGAAGCTGAACGCTCAACCAAAAGATCTTCCCCTCACACGAACCCTAAGCTGCTGCAGAGAAGTGATAGTGGAGGGATGTGGGGTTTCACAAGTGGAGTGGCGCTGCAGGTCCTGAGAGAGCCGAAGGACGAGTCGGGTTAGTCATGGCGCCCCAGGATGTGAAGCGCACTGCAGGAGAAAGGACAAAGAGTGAGGTCAGTACTGACTAATATGCTCACGCCTTAGTCCATGTCACAC